>NC_046372.1:29698514-29826014 GCF_011125445.2 Fundulus heteroclitus
GAAGGTACGACTTACAAGTTTTGCTCATCAGCGGTATGTTGCATTTCTGCCAGCAACATTTTGTCAAAAGTTGCTGGCTGGACATCTTCATCCGTCTTATGACCGCACAGAATTTAGTTTAATAGTCTGAATCGTTTGACGTTTAAGCATTTTTAAAGAACTCTCCTTTTGCTTTTAGGAAGGTTTGGTGTTTCGGATCCAGGTGGCGTACCACCGGGAGCCTCAGGTGCTGAGGGAGAGTGTGAATGCTGAGGGCCTGCTGGTTCTCAGGGACAACGAGGAGGCTCAGGCTCTGGAAATGGCCACTATTCACAAGCCTCTCCTTACAAGCACATTGCATGGGTACGCTAGTCGAGCTTGTGTTAGAAACCTGAGTTTAGAGATTTTATCTTACATTTTTAGTCCTTTTTAAATGTGTTTCAGATTGTTTATGTTCCCTTTTGTCAAAGCTGTTTACTAGCGCTGTCAGGTTTTTGTTTTCCCATCCTGCCTTCGCCACTGTGCCTCTCCTACATGCTCACGTGTTCCTGTTTTTTCATCCCTTTTTGTCGTCGTTTCAAGCCTCCAGCAGCAGCACCCGTGTTTCGGAGCAGCGTGTCGCCTGGCGAAGCGCTGGCTGGCAGCTCAGCTCTTCAGCGACGACGTTACCGAGGACGCAGCGGACCTGCTGGTGGCATCGCTCTTCCTGCAGCCTGCGCCCTTCACCCCTCCAAGGTAGACGCTTAATTCTGCAGCCGCAGGATTCTCACGCAGTTGCATGGCTCCCTGCAGACGGGCTGCTTTGTTTAGTGGGTCATGTGCGTGAATTTTCTCCCGCTTCCTCAGCTCTCCCCAGGTGGCCTTCCTCCGGTTCCTCCGCCTGCTCGCCGCCTTTGATTGGAGGAACAACCCGCTGGTCGTCAACCTCAACAGCCAGCTCACAGGCAGGTCCTCCCTCACACACCCACTCTCCCCCGGCTTCGGCAAAACACGAAAAAGGAGAAAGGAGGCCCTCCTGACCTCCTTTCTGTTTACGCTCCCGACATACTTTGACATCCTGCTTATGTGAGCTGCTGTTTCTGTGTCAAGTTTTTAATTGTTGTCCGCCCCTGTGTCACGTGCAGCCGCAGAGTACACGGAGATCAAGAACGACTTCATGGCCTCCAGAGAGTCTCTGCCCGTCATGTTTATAGCAACACCTAAGGACAAAAAGCTGTCTCTGTGGACCCGACGAGCGCCCAGCGTGCAGGTCAGCAGAAACATGGATGCAGCAGCGCATTTATTAGCTTTTGTACAAAGAAATCAACGAGGCCAAGATGGATACTTAAAATACACGTGTAAATATATTCAGGTTATATACATGTTTTAAAAGCATACAAATTCATCATTAGGCTGTTAAATAGGCTGAGAGTCATAAACAGCGGTGGAGGAAGGAGTTGCATGTCCTGGGAAGTAAGCAGTCGCATAGTTTTCCGATCCTGGATCCTTTTCTTAAAGCACACTGTTCTCCTGGATCACACTGTAAATAAAACAGCAGCAGTTAGTCTGAAGCTTGCCATAAATCGCTGCTTAATGCCGTTTGAATGCATTTAATTCGGACATGTTAGCTTACCACAGGGAGATAGTTATGTTTTTTCCTTAAAGCTGGGAATTGACTGTTCTGAAGTCTTTCCAGAACCTGGTGTAAATCACTGATCTGCAAAAGCACAGTTAAATCATTTATTCAACATTTAAGCATCCAAAGTATTACGCCCCTCTTCCTAACAACATCAATAACAACAACCTGATAAGTGTCTAATAAAAACGCTGTTTGATCACTCGTAGCTTACCAGCTGCCTTTCGTTGCCATCCTCGGTCGTCATGAAGTAGGTTAAATATTTTGTTTTGTACTCCTCTGCTTGTGGCTGAGCGTAGCTGCTGAAGAGTCCAGTGGCACAAAGCTGCACGTAGAAAACAAGCACACACCAGCTTCCCATTGTGACACAGATAGGTTTCCCGTCCCCTCCAACCACGGCCCTCCAGCAAACAGCCGTCTTAATGAGCGACGCTCTCTTTTTATACCGCGGGCAAAGAGCAGGAGCTCAGTGACGCAGCAACAGGAACGCCGGTGTGAGGAAACCGAGCCTTGTTCTGACCAGCAGGGGCACGCGATCCACCTCTAAAGCCGGCCCATTGTGGTTTGGAGAACATCTCTGTTGAAAGATGTGGACGTTATCCTTAGTCCTCTCCCTGATAACTGCGGCCTTAGTTACATTGTCATGTCTGCACCCTTTGGAATGGTGTTTGTAGAGCGATTTATTTCTGTTCATTTTGATGATTATGTCTTGGAGCTATTATCAATAATTATTTCTCTCATGAATGTTACAGAAAACCTTTTAAAAAATATTTTTAGACCAAAATGGTATGTTATGACTGTGTCTTTAATGGTGTGTATATGATTATGGGGAAAACTGCTGACTTGACAAAACACAGTTGTAGATGCCTTCCACAGGTATGCTGGTGAAGATTCTCAGTCATCCAGGTCATGGTCATTCCAAAAAAAAGTAAAAAAGCAGGACAAACAGGGACGGCTGCAGCATTGATAGGATTGTTAAGCGAAATATTTAGGAGTTTGGGGCAGACGCACAAGGCGTGGAGTGCCACCGAGACGGTTCTGCAAGTGTCCCCAAACGGAGACGTTTCCTGGACATTTGCTACAACTGTTGGAAGCAAGCTCATATGCTGGTGTTGGTCCACTGTGCTTCATCAAGTCCAGCCGTGGCACTCCATGCTTCCTTCTGCTGACGAGCTAGATGCTGGTTTCATTTTCCAGCAGGAGCTGGTCCCTGGCCACACTGCAGAAAGTACCGATGTCAAGATAAATGATCATGGTATCACCGTGCTTGATTGGCCAGTTTTTCAGCCGCTGTAAAATATAATTATCAAAACCAACAGAAACAAATCCTTGAAGCACATTCCTCTGTGTGCAATGAATCTGTCCAATACAAGTTTCACTTTATTAATTGATATACTGAAATAATATTCTAATTCACTGAGATACACCTGTACAACATGTATAGCTTTCTGCGATGACAAAAAACACCAATTATTAGCTCGTAGCGCAGTAAAACCAATATGAAACGGCATCTTTGTGAGAGCTGAAACCTTGCCATGTGTAGAAATGTAACATTAAAAATAATCACAATCATGAAGACACACTTCTCGGCATGTGCTTATGTAAATAACCTGTTTTAATCTTTTTGTTCTTATGTTTAAAATGGATTCAGCAAAATCCTCCAAAATCAGACCCAGTTTCCTACCAAACCTGAACGGTTGTCTCTGCAGTTCCCCTGAGGCGCCACTAGGGGGATCCAATGAACAAATTATCGAGCCCCTGAGAAATGTTTGCTCCTCAAGTTCAGATAAAACGGCTTATTGGTTTTAAACATAACACATTTAGCTGAACCTAAAGTGCTTACTTAGATGGGAATAACGTTTTACCTGTCTTTAAAATAAAATTACCTTAGCCTCTTATCTTCAGGAGTTGAAGTGTTGATTTAAAAACATCGAGGGAGTGAATGTTTTTAATGAAGTTTTTTTTTCTAACATTACTGTTTAATGTCTAGTTTTCCGTATCATTCCATGGGAATTTTAGTTAGTTGTCATATTTGAGTGCTAATTTATTCCTTTTTAAAGCAACATTGACATTTAAAGAATTTTGTGATGTATATATTTAAGTGCAGATGGTCTTCTTTTCATGTGACTTCAGATGCTCCAGCGTGTGATGCTGGTGGCTGCAGAAAGCCTTAAAGTCCTGGAGCTTCAGCTAATGGATGGCAGCCAGACACAAGATGTGAGGGTGAGTGAAAAGCTTGGCTTCGTTCACAGCCACACTCCTCATAAACATGTCGAGTTATGACTACATTCCTCACCCTCTTAATGCTTTTTCCACCCCTCTGTGTTTTTAGGTTATTATGCGTCCTCCACTCGACGCCTTTGATGTTTTGATTCACCTGAATCAGAAGCAGGTTCCTCTGCTCAGACACGCCGTGGACCCTCCAGCTGTCACTTTTAGCAGAGGGCTGGTGACTGATGGTGCGGGCCAGGCCGGAGGAGCCATGCCCGTCATCGACTACAACCCCGTGTCTCTCTACCTGACAGAGCTCAGGGTGAGTCCTACACTGCCTTGCAGAATCCTTTATGCCCTTCAATGTCTCCATGGAGGGTTTTCCTGGTAGATCAGCACAAAGTAGTGGAAGGAAAGGTCCCTTCTTTTTTTTTTTTTCTTTTTTTCTTTTTTTTTTTTTTTTTTGTAGAAATGTTTTATAGCTTTGGCTGCGGTTAAATTTGCCATTGGTCTCTACCAACTTAGATTTTTGCTCCCCGTTTGTGAAATAGATCTGATGTGTGTCGTCTTTGAAGAACAAACCTTAAGTCTGTAGCAGTTCCATTATTCCTCTGGCTGTAGGTTTGAGGTGGTTTAGTGTTGTTGTCCTGCTGGAAGTTAAATCCCTACCTAGTCTCAGGCCCTGCAGCCTCCAGCAGGTTTTCACTCACTAATTTCCCTGTTTTCAGCTCCATCCAACATCAACTCTGACCAGTTTCTCTTCTCCTTCTGATTAAAAACATCCCCCCAGCATGATTCTCCCACCACCATCTTCCACCATTGAGATGACGTGTTCAGTATAATGTGCAGTTTCTCTTCACTCTATCTTGTATGTAGTGTGTGTGGCTTGTTAACAGGGGTGTTCTTCCGCTTACTCCTCCATAGAGGCTAAATTTGTGGTGCACATGATTATCCTGTCAATAGACTCTCCCACCTGAGCTCCTTTGTGTATCTCTGCAGCTCCTCCAGAGTTACGATGAGCCTCTTTCCTGCTGCCATTGTTAATCCTGTCCTTCCTCTGCCATTATTTAAGATGTTAGAGTTTAGGTTTGCAGTTCTGAACAACTGATGATTGGTTGAACAGCGCTTAGAATAGCTGTTCATGCTGAGCTTAAATTGCACAACTGACTTCATGTAATAATTAGGTACCTTCTGAAGTCAATTGGCTCAACTAGAATTTATTTGAAGGGATCCAAGTAGAGAGAGATCTGAATATAAATGCACACCGGATGTTTCAAAGTGTTTATTCAAAGCAGTTAAATGCATCACAGATCTATAATTCTTCCTTATGTCATAAAATACCAGGAAAAGACTTTGTATCTTGTGGTTGCATCTTGCCAACGGTTCAATGGGTGTAAGTACTTCCTGGAAACCCAAGTGTGATTTTCAGTATTGCTTTTCTGACTGCATGTAGACAAGCTGCACCAGTTTCTTTACAATGAAGAAGAGTCCCACAATTTAGAGTTTGCCGTAGGGACAGACTTGGTTCTGCCCGCATTTCTTAATCGACTCCGCTGTTTTTGCAGGATGCATTTGGAGACCTGGCCCTCTTCTTCTGCGATCCATACGGTGGAACAGTGATCTCAGTCTTATGGAAGCCTAAAGCTTTTGTCCCTGCTCCATTTAAAGTAAGAACCCTGCCCTTCATACCTCCCATTAGCATTTTTGTGTTAAAACTTCCATGACTCCTTCCTGATGCTTTAACATTTCCTCCCAGACATCGCAGATGGCCGCCCGTAGCGTGGAGGTGGCAGGGGAGGAGGTAAAAACCATTCCCAACGTCGAAGCAATCCTGGAAGACTTTCGTGTGATGGGAAAGGGCTTGGTGAAATCAGTGGAAGCAAGAACTGAGAAATGGACGTTTTAGTCTGATCCACCTCGCTTTTGTTTTGATGTTTTTTGCTGTCCTTTCCTACACATGACATTTCACTAGAGATTTTAAATTGACTAAAAGGTTTAGAACAGGAGCAGAAACACATGAATGAACTTTGGACCATCTCCTCAGCAGCCCATGCAGTGATTGTGTTGCTTATGAAGACGACCTACATGTTTGTTCTTGTAAAGCTGTTTCATGTTTTAATAAATCTATATAAACTTTTTAGCTTGAACTGAGATTCTTGTCATGTCAAACTGTTAATGTGTTAATCCAAATGACATAATAAATCAAAATTTTTTATGTCATTTAAGGTTCATGGCATACAGCGGAGAGAATTAGTAATGAACATGTCGGCTCATTTCTCAATAAATAGATTAACACATACTGGCCTGAAACTAACATCCGATATCGTTAACAACCAGAGTTTGATCAGTTCTTTCTACTGATTTATTTATTTTCAGATTAAAGTTGAGAACATTGATTGGGCCATTCTAGCAGTTCAGTTTGGTTTCTCTGAAACCAACTCTCCGTTGGTTTCTTTGTGTTTGAGCTCATCAACCTACCATATTTTTTGGGCCATAGGGCGAACCGGATTATAAAGCAGACTAAATATACACTGTCCTGTTTCTAACATAAGGTCAAAATAAACTTCACTTTTATATTAGATTAACTCACTAGGTTTATTGCTGCTAGCGCATACTCCGGGCGTGGGCTGCCTAAAGGCTCCCACGTGCTCGGGCGTACTGTGCACATACTGAGTTTGCCGGACTCCGCGCTGACTTTCCAGGGACGTTTTAACCCTTCATAGTCGATCGTGCTGTTCTTGTGGCAAATTCCTACAATTCTCACACTTTCTGCCAGTGGCATGAAGTGGCGAAACGGATGTTGAAATGTGTGGTTAGCTAGCTGAGCACCTAGAGCCGTTTCTTTTCCAGCAGGCTCCCTCCTGTCAGTGAGAACAGATGCTGCGCGTCCTTGTGACCGCCTGCTTGGAGCAGCTCAGTGTATCGAGCTCCATGTCACATATAAAACAGTTTGATGTGAAGACTTCTTGCCCCAGAGAAGTTTATAGTGTGACACGTAACTGTGTGCGCGGAGTCTGCCTTGTATGCACTTCTTGTTTCAACATTACAGTCAGGCAGTCTTGTAGACAGATCAGGGGTGCAATCAGGTAGTGACACAGTGTACCGTAATGCTCTGAATATCCATTGAGCGGAGCGGCTTCATTGCTTACCAAAGTCGTACTTACACATTTTAACAGATTTTTGAGCGCATTGTACCACATAAAAGCGGTCAGTAAGGACAACTTTAATCATATATAAGGCGCACCGGATTATAAGGTTGCATCATCAATTTTTGAGAAGATTTAAGTGCGTCTTATTGTCCGGAACATACGGTATTTGGAAAATTACCAAACTTGAGTTTCTTACCAAGAATGTCTGTACAATTCTCCATTCGCCCTTTGTTTTGACTATATGAAGTCTTGCCAGTAGCGTATGCTGAAACGCAGCCCCAGACCATGATGTTCTCACCTTCATACTTCAAACTTTAGTGCAGTGACATTTCTCATCCAAACCTGATGTGGACATTGACATCCAGAGACAGGAACTGTGGTCTCACGCGACCAAAACAAATCCCAGTATTTCAATGTCTTGACCAAATGTTTTGCAGAAAATTTTAGATGAGCTTCAACACACTTTTTCTTCTGGGGTGGCGTCTTGCGCAGAGTGCATAGAGGTAAATTCAGTTGCATTACTTAATTTTTACAAGGAAGAAAGGTACGTTGTATTTCCAGGTATTTATAAAGCTCTTTCCAAGATGTCCTTGGATATCTCTTCAGATCTTTCTTTTGACTCGCTTATCAGAAGTCGTGAGAAGAACCTGTTTTTTTGTTGTTCTTTTGAGAGTTGTTCGTTTCTCTTCCAGGTATAACATAAGAATTCATTACTTGTCCCACAATGGGCAAATTGGGGTGTGACAGACAAAGACAGACAGACTGTTACACACAATTATTAGCAATGAAGGAGGAGAAGGAAAAAAGAACAAACTAGTATAATCTCAAACTGGTTCTAAAGAACGGCAAGAATAGAAGATAAAAAAGTACCAGAATCAATATTGCACAATTATTGACAAGGCGTACTAAGGTAAAAATAAGATGAAATATTGAAGTTTAACTGGGAAAAACGTCAGCCTATTTACAGAAAACATGATAGAATATAATATGCAATACGCATGATAGTACAGCAGCATCTCCAAGTAGCTATGGCATGTGCAAGTCATCATCTGGGAAACTGTAAACTTAATCGGATCACCACACATGCAACCATTAAAATGTAAATAGTTATTGAGTCTGTTGTGAGCAGCAGACAATATAAAGTTTGACATCAGCAGGGGAGAACGACCTGCGGAAACGCTCCTTACAACATCTGGGACGCAGCAATCTGTCACTGAAAGACCTCTGCAACAGCTCCATGCATGGGCGTATGCTCCTTTTGAATAGGACTCCAATGGAGCATACTGCAATAATCACTAATTTAGACATGCTTCTAAACTGAATGTCATCAGTGGGTTTTGGACTGCGAGGAGCTTCAGAGAGCTTGTTGCTTTTACCTATTATGAGGTGTTTCTTGTGCATTTCCATTGTAATGCTTAACTTTAAGAAGGCTAATCAGCTGATCGAGAGTAGGATTGCGTTTAAACACTGACAGATTGTGCCTTTTTGCATGTAGTTCAAGTTTTCAGTACTTATTCACTGTGTCGTTCCACTTTATTAGTCACAGAAATTCATTTTGATTTGTATGTGTAGCTTACTTACTACCTGCAAATTTTATGCATTTATTGTCAATAGCCCCATTAAAATGTACTTCTTATTTTCCCTACTGTATGTCCCTAACTTTTATTTCATTTTTGATCTTTAGCTTTACATGACCTACCTATCATCAATTAGAGTTGGAATCAATTAAAATTGGCCAATTTTGATCTCGAATTGAAAGGTAAATCTCTAACTGTGAGAATAAGATAAGAAATTGCTTTAGTGCCTGACAACGGGGAATGTGGAATCATCTGGTAATCCAGTTAACTGTGGTCAGTTTGGATCGGAAACCAAAATGTATCAGTACAGCATCATTTAGTATGTTGTTTATGATCTTGCATTAAAAATCAGTTCAGAAGGAAAACGATGTAACCCTGTTGACCTTTAGTCGGCCAAGTTATCAGTCCTGTCTGTTGCACTCCCTCACCTTGAAGCGTATAATTTTCTTGCTCAAACTGGATCCTGTTGGATTCTGAATGCTTCTCCGATGGCATAATGCATTGAGCAATATTTTTGATACACCCTTTTTTAAAACAGAAACTGTTGTCAAAGGACTGTCAAGCAGAGACGGGACTTTCGTGTGTAGATGGCGGTTTTGAACAACTTGTCTGTTGCTGTGTGGGATTCGTGGAAAGGGCTGGTCCATGAATGCTTTCTAGGAAGATACCAGGATGGCTAACAGCCAAAGCCTGAGGGTACACATAATTATTCCTAATCCTGAAGCACAAGAAATGCAGCTTTAATATCCACATGCAGGGATGTTTGAAGGATCTGTATTGTCACGTGCCTGATTTAGGTTCACAAACATTTCCAAGAAACAGCTCTTCAAATCTGACTGTTAGAGGATTGTGCAACTGTCAGTTCATCCAGTCTGCACAAACCATGCTTCCTGGAGTGTAAATATTTATTTTGGGTTTGTCCTGTGGAAAATGTATCATCTTTACATTTTTTATCTTATCAAAAAGCAAATGCGTGCATCACAAGCATGGTAAGACAACAAAGAAGTCTAAATCAAGTTTAGACCACAGATGATTTAAGCAAAGAGGGGTGGGGGAAACATTCAAAGGAAATTAATACTAAACTAAGTCCGGATGAGATTTCCAATAAAGTTGGGTTTTAAGAAGGAGACTGAGGAGGGTCTCTGATTAAATGGGCCCCATCGTCTCAAACCCTGAGGTTCCAGACTTCACACTCTTCGCCCTTTAGCTGGCCCCCCCGAAAAACAGATCAAACTCCTGGATACGGGGAGTTGCAAAGGATGTACAGCAATATGGAGTCAGAGCTGAGAAGGACCACAGTGAGCCTGGGGAATACTTGGAAAATCTCATTCTAAAACGCAGTCGGAATCAGAGCGAGTTGCTCTTTGGATTAAAAAAAAATAGCAACAGAACCCAAGCCGCTTTGAGCTCCTCACCATCTGGTCCTGATTAACATGTCTTTGGTCCGGGCAGGTAAAAATGTTGCAGTAGTTTTCCAGACGTGGTCGGATGAAAGCATCTCAAGAGTTTAGACACTAAGTTTAGGCCCTCTTGGAAGTTTGCACTTGCTTTTGCTGAAACCCAAAAGGAACACTGCACCATACTCGCATAACTGCACATTTACACATTTGCACATATGCTTCAGACTGTTGAACTGCCGAAGCCACAACATGGACTCTGTACCACATTCGTATATTACACGGTTTTAATAATACTCTCCTGGACACCGTGAATAGCACGCTGTCTATTTCCCCTGCATTGTTTACATTGTTACATTGTTTTACATTGTTTACATTACAAATTGTTTACATAAATCGCTGCTGCATCTTTACCTTTATCCTGAAAATTAGTGCAATTTACTGTGATTTTTCAAGCTGTATGCAAACGAAATTTCGTTCTGTACGCACTTTGTGTGTACAAAATGACAAATAAAGCTGTCTAAAGTCTAAGTCTAAAGAGAGAGATCAGGACTTACAGAACAGTCCCTTTGTTGCATTTGATGACTGGAAACACCTGAAAAAGTGTAATCGTGAGGATATTTTAATGGCTTATTCAATATTGGGTGTACAGTGCCTTGCAAAAGTTTCCATTCCTAATAGAACTTGTCATGTAATAATCACAAAGCTTTCATTGCAATTTTAGTTGACAAACAACCACAAAGTTGAGAAGTAGTACAAAAAGGATACACAATTTGATCTTTTTTTTTTTTTAAACTTACTTACAAAAAGTAAAAATGTGACACGCATATGTCCATCCATGCATCACCTGTACTCGCTTACCCGTGCAGGGTCACGGTGGAGCTGGTGCCTTTAGGTCTAGCAGTCACTGGGGGAGTGGCGCGGTACACCCTGGACAGATCGCCAGTCCATCACAGGACAGGCATAAGTATTGAGCTTAATTAAGTTAATACTTTACAGAGTAACTGTAAATCCTTTGGGAAACCCGGAGACTAAAATGTTGGCCCACATGCGTTTATGAAAGAGCTCAAGCTCAACTGGGCTAAATCGAGAACATGTGAACCGCAAGTTTAATTCCTTGCCACAGATTCTGAGTTAGATTCTGGCCTTGACCTACACTAGGCCATGCTTTGTGTTTTTTTCTTTCTATTCTTTTTTTGCTTTGTGTTCGCCTCATCTCCTCCCATCAACTCTGGTTAAAATTCCTTGGTCTTCATAATGTTCTCTCGCAAACCTCTGACACTTTCACAGACCAGCTATTTTAATACTGAAATGAAATTACATCCTGCCAGTCTGGTGAATATTTTGGTTACTCCTCCAAACATTTGGTTGCAAAGGAATTTATTTAGGGGTATCAGAGTAGAAAGCACAAATATGTTAGACTCATTTCCGTTCCAGTGATGAAACGTGCACAATGTTGCTTTAGTCTTTTATGTAAAATCCTGATATAATGCATGAAGGTTTGTGGATGTAAAGTAACAAAATGTGAAGGTTCAAGCAACATGAATGCTTTTCAAGGGGACTGTAAGTGTAAAACAATCCTGTGATTGGAAAATAAGAGGAAATTTTATATGATGCGCCATTTTACTCTCACCTGCACAACACTAAAAAAAAAAATGAACCTGACTAAATATGATTAATGTGTAAAATGTAAGAAAGAATGTGGCAGTTGTTACATGGGAATGCTCCCAAGTCGTCCTCACGTAGAGGAATGTTTTGGATTATGTGCGTGAACCGTCCAGATCACCACTGCATTTTCCCCTGAGGGAGGAGTTCCTCCCTCTATTAATGTTTAGACCATTAAAAACTGACCTTATAACATACGTCTGAGTAATTCCTGGGTATTGTAAAGAGCCTCAAATGCTTACTGTGGCATGTGAAAAGATGCTGGAAAGTCTGGACTGGAAATATGACTAAGATTCTCTGTGACTAATGGTATCTACTCTACGCACCAGTGAAGTACAATATAAAGCCAAAAAATCCCCAACAAACACAAAATACCTTCATTGTCCCACGATGGAGAAATTCAGGCGTGACGGTGGCAAACACATAGACACTATTGCACTATTGTTATTCCTTACTATAGTAAGGAATAACAAGCTACTTTAAAGTTCTAAAGGAAAAGAGAAGGAATTTGTTTGAATAAGACAAGTAACTTAATTTTTTTTAGGGTCTTTCTTGGTGCAAATCTGAAATCACTCCAATCCTCATCTTACATCCTTTAGAGACATTTAAATCTATTTCATTACAAAAATGTCTAATATTTTTATCTATTCATGAAGAATATAAATATATGGCATTTTAAAAACTGTGTACATTGCTTTTAGTGTATTTAATGCAATGCCAGTTTGTTTCCCTTAACAAACAAGTCGACGCCTGGCCCAGTGGTTAAAGCATGGTGCTTGCAAAAGCTGCAAACTCCCTGGTTCGACTCCCACAGACTGACTCTCTGGGTCCCTGAGAAAGACCCTTAACCTCAAGAAGACTCTCTGGGCGCTGCACAGTGGTAGCCCACTGCTCCCTGAGGGATGGGTTTAACACAGAGGACAAATTCCACTGGAATGTACAAAGTTGCAAAGACAAATAACAATAAATATATTTAAAGCCATAGGGCTTGATTCACCACACAGACTGAATTTTGAACTTTTTACTGTGGGCTAGAGCTCCATCTGGGCAGGTCTATTTTAGAAATTCAAGGCATAGCAAATTAGGCAAGGCGAGTCAAGTATATCTATATAGCACTTTTCAGTAAAGACGATCCAATGTGCTGTTCTTTTCATTAGCAGATGTTGTGATTTCAGCTTTGCTTTTGTGCTCCAAACAGTGGAAAACTCTAGCAGTCACCAGGGCAATCTGCCACTAGGATGAGAATCATCATGTCTGAGCCTGAGGTCATGGTTCTTAAGTGTTAAAAGCATGGCTTGGTAACTTCCAAGTTAGAACGAATCACTCCTGCCATCAAAATATGACTTTGATCTTAATTCATGAAGAAATAGGTAAGATAATGACTAGGTAAATATGGAATCACTCAAGACTAAGTACTCAGGAAAAACACGAGGGAAGTGTTCTTTAATGCACGCCTACGGGGTCTTGTTATCTAAAAATAAGATCAAATGACAGTCACTGCTCCACTATGTAATAGGTGATCTAAAATGGTTCTGATATTTTGTCAGGACACATTCTGGAAACCAGAGGACATGTTTTGGAAGTTTCCCAATAGGAAGAGGGCTCAGAATAGACCAAAAAAATGTTTGGGGGAGGGTGTGTCTTGACTGGTGTCAAACAGTCTCACTGTCCCCCAGGAAAAGCTGGAATGGGTGCCTGTACAGGAGAAGTGTTTCTAGACTTGTACATGTTTTATGGAAAATTTGGTGCTGAGAAAGGTGCTGTTGACCATGAAATTAGCCAGCTTTGACTGTCTGTTTTCCCCCCACTGCTATATTGTCCACTGATAAAAGAAAAAAAAAACTAGAACTAATTGAGGGAATATTAGAGAATAACATCAACTTTATAAAAAAAAAAAAGAACTTCAACAGTTGGTTCTTTACAGTGTATAAAATATCACACAATACATTAGCATCACACAAACAAAAGGCATCAATTCAGCAAGGTTTTAAAACCAGTGAAATAGAAAAGATTTTTTTTTTGCTTTATGATTTTAGTTGCTCTTTTCCTGATAATACCTGAACTGTGAAACTTCCAGTTAGACCTTCTTTATTTTAAAACCAATGTTTTATATTTTTCATGGTTAAATATGTTTGTAGAATGCCAGACTTGATACAACACTGTGAAAAAAGGCATACAGATTTAACACCCTGAGCAACTATAAAATGCAGTTTTCAAATGATTTTGTTTATTAAGGAAACAAAACCTATGCAGCCTGACTGCGTTTGTTAAAGTGATTCCTCCCGAACACAAATAACTGGTTGTGTCACCATTGGTGACGGCGATAGAAATCAAGCATTTACGATATCTGGCTCTATCCCTTTAAGAAATTATGTAATCAGTTGATAGTTGCTTTTTTGCATTTACTTGGGTTGTCATTGTTTGATACTGGAGTTTGTTTGATGATCCTGAATTCAATTCAATTCAATTCAATTCAATTTTATTTATATAGCGCCAAATCATGAAACATGTCATCTCAAGGCACTTTACAAAATCAAGTTCAATCATATTATACAGATTGGGTCAGATTATACAGATTGGTCAAAAATTTCCTATATAAGGAAACCAGTTGATTGCATCAAAGTCCCGACAAGCAGCATTCACTCCTGGGGAACCGTAGAGCCACATGGAGAGTCATCTGCATTGTACATGGCTTTGCTGCAATCCCTCATACTGAGCAAGCATGAAGCGACAGTGGGAAGAAAAACCACCCATTAACGGGAAAAAAAAACCTCCGGCAGAACCGGGCTCAGTATGAACGGTCATCTGCCTCGACCGACTGGGGTTACAGAAGACAGAACAGAGACACAACAAGAGAAACAAAAAAGCACAGAAGCACACATTGATCTAGTAATCTGTTCTACATTAGATGGTAGTAGCAGGTGAGCCGTCTTCTCTGGATGATGTCACAGTTAACAGAACGCCAGACCAGGTGTACCTACTATGAAGAGAAAAGAGAGAGAACAGAAAGTTAAAGCAGAAATGACAACACATAATGCATAATTGAAGAACAGTAGAACTCAATATAGTGAGAAAATTAGATCCTGATATACTCCAGTAACCTAAGCCTATAGCAGTAAAACTATAAAGGTAGCTGAGAGTAACATGAGTCACTAGTTATAATTTTTGTCAAAAAGAAAAGTTTTAAGCCTAGTCTTAAAAGTAGACAGGGTGTCTGCCTCACGGACCAAAACTGGGAGTTGGTTCCACAGGAGAGGAGCCTGATAGCTAAAGGATCTGCCTCCCATTCTACTTTTAGAGACTCTAGGAACCACCAGCAGACCTGCAGTCTGAGAGCGAAGTGCTCTGTTAGGAACATACGGGGTAATCAGAGCTCTGATATATGATGGAGCTTGATTATTAAGGGCTTTATACGTTAGAAGAAGAATTTTAAATTCTATTCTTGATTTAACAGGAAGCCAATGAAGGGAAGCTAAAATTGGAGAAATATGATCCCTCTTGTTGATTTTCATCAGAACTCTTGCTGCAGCATTTTGGATCAGCTGAAGGCTTTGAACTGCATTTTGTGGACTTCCTGATAGTAAAGAATTACAATAGTCCAGCCTTGAAGTAACAAATGCATGGACCAGTTTTTCAGCATCACTCCTGGACAGAATGTTTCTAATTTTGGCGATATTCCGGAGGTGAAAAAAGGAAACTCTGGAAACCTGTTTAATATGTGATTTAAATGACATGTCTTGGTCAAAAATAACACCAAGATTTTTTACTTTATTACCAGAGGCCAGGATAATGCCACCCAGATTAAGTGATTGGTTAAGAAGTTTATTTTTTGAGGACTCTGGCCCAAAGATTAAAACTTCGGTCTTGTCAGAATTTAGATGCAGGAAATTTAAAGTCATCCAGCTTTTGATGTCATCAAGACATGACTGCAGTCGAAGTAATTGATTGGATTCATCAGGATTTATGGATAAATATAGCTGAGTATCATCAGCATAACAGTGGAAATTAATCCCATGCTGTCTGATAATTTTGCCTATCGGAAGCATATATATAGTAAAGAGAATTGGTCCAAGGACTGAACCCTGTGGTACTCCACAGGTGACCCTAGAGTTTGAGGAAGATTTATTATTAACATGAACAAATTGGAATCTGTCTGACAGATAAGATTTAAACCAGCCTAATGCTTTCCCCTTAATCCCTACAGTATGTTCAAGTCTTTGTAGGAGAATATTGTGATCAACTGTATCAAACGCAGCACTGAGATCTAACAGGACAAGTATAGACACAAGTCCATTATCTGAGGCCATGAGAATATCATTAGTGACCTTCACCAGAGCTGTTTCAGTGCTATGATGAGCTCTGAAGCCTGACTGAAACTCCTCAAGTAGGTCATTACTTTGTAAATGTTCACAAAGTTGATTAGCAACTACTTTCTCAAGAATTTTAGATAAGAAAAGAAGATTAGATATAGGTCTGTAATTTACTAACTCATCTTGATCAAGAGGTTTCTTAAGTAAAGGTTTAATAACAGCTACTTTCAAAACCTGTGGTACATATCCATTTACTAAGGATAGATTAATCATGTCTAAAATAGTGCCACTGATCAAAGGGAATATGTCCTTAAACAACTTGGTTGGGATTGGGTCTAACATACAGGTAGAAGGTTTAGATGAAGCTAAAATTTTAGATAGCTCAGAAAGCTCTACTGCTTCTAAACAGTTCAAACACTGCGCAGATTCTAAAGATTCCTCCAATGCTGCCTCACTTACTGAGGACGAGGTAATCATGTTTGGGAGGGTGCCAATTATTTTATTTTTAATGGCATCAATTTTATTTATGAAGAATCCCATAAAATCATTACTACTAAGAGCTAAGGGAATGGATGGATCAACAGAGCCGTGGCTCTGGGTAAGTTTGGCAACTGTACTAAAGAGAAATCTAGGATTATTTTTATTCTCTTCAATTAATGATGAAAAATATGCTACTCTAACTCTGCGGAGGGTCTTGTTATACAACAATAGTCTGTCCCTCCAGATTAAGTAGGATTCCTCTTGGTGTGTAGAGCGCCATTTTCTCTCCAATTTCCTAACATTGTGCTTCAAGGAACGCAGCTCTGAATTAAACCAAGGAGCCAGCTTCCTGTGAATAATCACCTTCTTTTTCAAGGGAGCTACATTGTCTAATGCAGAACGCAATGAGGAAGTCACATTGTTAGCAAAGGTATCGATTTGTGAATGGGAAGAAACAGCAATGCTGCCATCTACAGGGCATTTCTGCAATACTGAGGATATTAAGAAGGGGACAGACTCTTTAAGTTTTGATACAGCATTATCCGATAAAAATCTACTATAATGGAACCCTCTTTTGGGGGTGGAGAATTCAGTTAGATTAAACTCAAATGTTATTAAAAAATGATCAGACAGGACAGGGTTGTGAGAGAATACTGTTAATTCTTCACAATCAATGCCATATGTCAGAACAAGGTCTAAAGTATGGAGCCGAGAGTGCGTCGGTTCATGCACATTTTGAACAAAACCAATTGAATCTAGGATAGTTTTAAAGGCTACACTAAGGTTATCACATTCAGTGTCAACATGGATGTTAAAATCACCCACTATAATAACCTTATCAGTATTTAACACCAAATCAGATAAGAAATCTGACAACTCATCCAAAAACTGAGTGTAAGGGCCTGGTGGACGATACAAAACAACAAACAGAAGAGGTTTTATTGCTTTGCAGTTTGGATGAGGGAAACTGAGGGTTAAATGTTCAAAAGAACTGTAATTATTAGTTGGCCTGGGACTAATTAATAAATCAGACTGAAAGATGGTTGCCACTCCTCCTCCTCTTCCCACAGATCTGGGAATGTGGAAATTTGAATAACTGGAGGGGGTTGACTCATTTATACTAACGTAGTCCTCTTGTAGCCAGGTTTCTGTGAGACAAAACAAATCAATCTGATTATCAGAAATCAATTCATTAACTAACAAAGTCTTTGGAGGAAGAGACCTTATATTTAATAGACCACATTTTATTATTTTATTTTTAGGTTCAAGGTGAACCATATTGATTTTTATTAGGTTTTTATGATTTGTTCCTTTTAGATCAGTTTTTGATCTGTTAAGTTTTGGCCGTGGGAAAGACACCGTCTCAATAGGATAATGGGTGGGTAACAGTACAGAAGCTGCAGAGAGGTGTGTTAAACTACGGCTCTGCTTCCTGGTCTGGACCCTGGGTTGTCAGCATTTAGGAGAACTAATAAATCCGGCCAGATTCCTAGAAAGAAGAGCTGCACCATCCAAAGTAGGATGAATGCCGTCTCTCCGGATCAGACCAGGTTTTCCCCAGAAAGTTCTCCAGTTATCAATGTAGCCCACGTCGTTTTCTGGACACCACCTAGACAACCAGCGGTTGAATGATGACATGCGGCTAAACATGTCATCACTGGTCAGATCAGGCAGGGGACCAGAGAAAATTACAGAGTCCGACATAGTTTTAGCAAACTCACAAACCGAAGCAACACCAACTTTGGTGACCTCTGATCGGCGTGACCGGGTGTCATTACCGCCAGCGTGAATAACAATTTTGCGGTATTTACGCTTATCCTTAGCCAGTAGTTTTAGGTAGGATTCTATGTCGCCTGTTCTGGCCCCTGGTAGGCATTTAACTATGGTCCCTGGTTTCTTTAGTGCCACATTTCTCATTATGGAGCTGCCAATAATTAAGGTCGGCTCCTCGGCGAGATTGTCGCTCAGAGGGGAAAATTTATTAGAAACGCAGATGGGTTGGTGGTGATCTGGGGTCTGTAATCTAGAGCTATGCTTCCTACGAACCGTCACCCAGCCAGCCTGGTTACCAGGCTGCTCGGGTGCTACTGCTTTAGGTTCGCTACGTGAAGTTACTCTATGCGGCTCCGCGCTAGCAAAAGAGCGGCTATCAGCTGGTTTTTCAACAGCACGGAGCCGGGTCTCCAATTCTGACACCCTCGCCTCCAAAGCTACAAAAACACTACATTTATTACATGTACCATCATCACTAAAGGAGGCAGAGGAATAACTGAACATCTGACACAGAGAGCAGCAGATAGGAGACTTAGTCAGAGCCGGAGAAGCCATTATGAGGCTAAGGCTTGGCTAGCGCTAGGCTAACGCTAGGCTAAAGCTAGGCTAACGCCCTATTACCACGCCAAAGAACAAACCGTGTGAAACACGAGGAGTTCCCAAACGTGATGAGCAGCCACAGACAATGTTTTAAAAGTGCTTATGTTTGGAAACAGATGTTACAGCAAAGAGGTTTAAAGATAAAAAGCGAGAGAGCCTGGAGCAAAGCTCCGTCGTTCACACAGCAACAACAGGAAGTGACGCAATACGCCTTACCGCAAACAGGAAGTCCTGTTTAGTCATATGAATGACTAAAAAAAAAAGAAAAAAGAATTATGTTGGTGAGTTTTTTTTTTACTTTGAATGTTTTGTTTTTGTCAATCACTTCAATTTCTGACAGTGAGAGGATTCTCTGATCCAGACGGATGGATAGATGGGTGGATTCCTTAAAAACATGTTAACCAGGACTGGATCACAACAGAGACTTTTTATTTTAACAATAGCCTTTTCTGGATGGAGGTTAAATAAACTAAGACTCATCTGTCCGTTGTTTATTGTTGACGTTAAAAATGGAGCTTCTGCGCACTGATTCACTCCAGTGATGCTGATCTCTGGCTGGTATCACGGTGGCTGTGAAGAAGATCGACTGAAGATCACCAGAATTTCCCCTTGTGAGCTTCCAACTAACAACACAATGTGCAGGCGCTTTTCTTCACAATTTGTACAGAGCATCTTTTATCAACCTGGGGGTTTTTCTTCTTCTAAAAAAAAAATTATTTCAATTATATCGCATAGTTACTGGTATGCTATTGAATAAGCATGCTAGGTGAATAAGTATCAGTTCTGTAAATTTAAAGCACATTTGACCAAAACATTTCAACCTGAGTAAATCAACATGATGAATGGGCGTGCTGGAATAATCTGCTGTGGTATGAACAGCGGGCCTGCCTAATGCCCGTTTGTTGTTGGGATTCCTCGGTTGTACAGAGTTCCAAGAATCAGTTCAGTTGACGTTCCAAGAACTGGCTCTGGCTTATATACCTTATTGTTAAGGCTGGATCTCAGCGTTCAAAGCCACTGGTTGCTGCCCGAACTTGTCTCCATGAGTTAAGAAGCTCAGCAGTCAGCACATGGGTTTTGACCTCTGTCACATCTGTAATAAATATGCAGCTCAAGCAACAACATAAAACATTATCATTGTTTAGCCCAAATTGTCAATGTCATTTATAGAAATTGTACCAATATGCCCCCCTCCCCCCATTATATTGCTTAGGGTGTGCCATGCTTTGGAGCCCAGCTTTTCTTTGTTATCATATTTAAGAATCTGTGTAGCGTGACAATCTGCCTGCATCACTCATCCAAAGATTTATCTAAGATTGCAGTTGGAATACATCCACTGATTTTAATGAAAGGGGGGGGAAATCCTAAATGCAGCCCAGACAATGATTAGAGCATGACAGAAAACCTTCTTAGTCAGGTGTTTGTTCTATGAACATCAACGCTTTTCTTTATTTCTTCTTCTTTAGTAGACTAAATCAACTTCAATTGACCCTTTCTTTTAGGTTTACTGAGAGGGCAATGATCTGTTTCCTTTTACACGTCCTGTCTGACAGCGTGGCCCTCAGAATTGCTGTCTGAGCGTGGCCAATAGACTTCCTTTCACAAGTGGAGCACAACGGCTTACGCTATGACGTTATGTGCTATGCATGTATAAAAATAAAAAAAATATTATTAGAATTTGCTTTGGGATTTATTGAAATGCAATGGACACAGAGATGGAAACAAAAGAGAAAAAGAGGATGACGATAGGGAGAGGGCTGGGGTAAAAAGTTAAAGAATAGAGGAGAGAAAGAAGGGTGAAGAGAATACAAGATAACCCCCTATGAGTCCGTTTCTACGCCTGCAGAAAGAGAGAGAGAGAGAGAGAGAGAGAAACAAAAGGAAAAAGAAGATATGTTCCATATAAACCATAGCTTTATATGGAGCATATCTGTAAATCTCTAGGTGCAACAGTGGTGCAGGACTGAATGTAGTATAAAGTGGGAAAAAAACAACCTTAAACAAAGGAGGAGGTCTCAGGTTTCTACTTTCAAAAACTTACAACACAAGTTTCACCCCAATTCACACCTCCATGCATGTGACCACAACATTCCTCAGTGAGCCAGTCAAACGATGAGCCTAACGACTCTCCACTGTCAGGGGCGATCAGTTTCAGGTTAATCTACACGCAAATCTAAGTCATGACGAGGTCTTCCAGGCAGTTTGGAACTTACTACTCCAGACATTTTCAATTGAGATAGCTTTCTGGATGAGAAGTGAAAGGTCTTCAGCTTCAGAATAGAAGTCTAGTTTTTTTTTTTTTTCACTTTTTATGGCCAGATTATGACCTGGATGACTGGTCAGCAGTATAAAGCGCTGAATAAAGGGCTTTGAAGTCTTCAGGAGTTGATAAACCCATATATACACACTTACAGATATGTATGTATGGAAAACACAAACAAAGAAAGAAATCTTTCCGTACATTCTGTCCAGTTGCCCTGAATAATGCTTTTATGTTATAGATTGTACTTTGCTCTGCTGCTTGCTGTTATTTGTCTGCCTGCTTTTCACACAATGCCAGCGTTGGAGTCCAAAGTCAAATTCCCCATTGCCATCAAACTTGGCAAACAAAGTCGATTCCGATTCGGATAAAGCGCTACAAAAAGGTACAGGCCATTTACTACCTGTAAGCACCTGAATCCAAACATTTGTGAGTGTATGTCTGAACCAGCATTTGTTTGTAAGGTTTGTGTGGGGAGCCACAGACTTCCAAAGGACCCCCAGAACATGAGAGCCCCAGGAGGACCACCACCCCATGGCAGCCACCCAGACACAAGACCCATGGGTACACCACCCCCAGCAGAAGCTCCACAGAGCAATGATCTGTTTTAAAGGCGTATCTCTGTTGCAGATCCAGATTCAGGTGGCAGGGAATGTCCTTGTATTGCATTGCTGTGCCATGAAAGTAAAGATATTAATTTACTGTTATATGTTGTTTTTTACATGGATGAGCTACCAAAATAAAAACCATTATGGAAGATGATTGAGTCCCTTAATACATACTCACACCCCTTGACCAGTTTCCCTTTTTGTCTTTTTGAGACATTGTGATCGACCAACCAAAGCTTGCATATGTTTTCACATTGTAATACAAATAAAAACGTCAAAATTATTTACATGTGTTTCCCCCACACCCTACAGCCCTGCCTTTTTACCTATTTTGTTATGTTCCAACCTGTAATTTAATTTTTTATCTTTTTTTATGTGATTAATCTGCATCAAACAGTTTAAGTTGGTGAGGTGAAATGAGAAATACAAAAATAGAAAAGCATTACAAAAATAAATGAACAGAAAATTGGCAGATGCATATGTATCCTCCTCCATTTGCTATGAAGCCTCTAAAACAGGGGTGTCAAACATACTATTTTTTTTTCAGTGTCCTGTCTGGCAATATGGCAATAATAATTGTTGTCTTAATGCCAAAAAGAGCTCATCAGATTTGACTTTAACAAGTGGAGCAGTACTGCTTTTGCCATAGTGCTCCGCTTGATTTATGAATGTGAATAGTTTTATTATGATTCATGCGGGGAATATCTCAAATGATATGGACACTACAATGGGAAAGTAGGAGAGGAAAGGAAGAACAAGAAGAAAAAAACAAAAGGTAAAAGGAAGAGAATGATAAAACAATTATTGAAAAAAACATGTGCTTTGTTTTATTGAAAATCTTCTGTTCCTATATTGTCCACGAGGGGCGCTGTGGTTTAATCAGCAGATGGTAGCACTGAGCTTCAGATGTGGAAAATTTATTTTAAATCATTTCTTAATTTTTATCTGTTTGGTGTATTTTGTCATGCAGGACAGAGTTTTTAAGTTCCAAAAAATGTGAATAAATGTTTTTTTCAACATTGTACAATCACTGTGATCAGTTCTTATGCATAATGCACTTAAGTAAGTGTTCAACTGAGTAAAAGTATTGTTGAAATTGCACATACTTTTCTTAAAAACGCTGAGGTTATTCATAATATATTGTGTAAAAGTGAAATTCATTTAATATAAAAATCAACAACAAGTCCACTTTTATTAGTTCTATTTAATCTTGCAATGAGTTTACTCGTGTGGCCCTCTTGAGATCAGATTAAGCTGTATGATGCCCCTAAACCATGATGAGTTTGACACCCCTGCATAAATATTCTGGCACAACCAATTACCTTCAAACGCTGCACAGTTGGAAATGAGGTCAGACTGAAATGAAGTTTGCAATCTAAATGTCACATGATCTGTCAGTATAAACACACCTTTTCTGAGGTTGCAGAGGCTGCAGCACCTCTAAACTAGAGGCGTCACACCATGAACACCAAGGAGCTCTCCAAAAAAGTCAGGAACAAAGTTGGGAGGTACAAGTCATGGTGAGGATATAAAAAAAAAAAAAAACATCCCAATCTTTGATGTTCCCTGTTTTGACTTTGCCAAAAGGCTTGTGGGTGACTCCCCAAATAAATGGAGGATCAAATGAGAGTAAAATTTAACATTTCAGCTACCAAGGAAAACTATTATCTGGTGCCAACCCAACACCAGATGTGGCCACCATCCCCACAAGATGGTGGCAACATCATGTTGCGGGGATGTCTTTTGGCAGCAGGGATTGGGGAACTGAACTGTTTCAGGGGAAAAGATGGATGTTCCTAAATAGAGTGATATTCTTGAGCAAAACCTGTGTCAGTCTGCCCGTGAGACTGGGATCAAGGTTTACCTTCCAGCAGAACAGTGACCTGAAGCAGACCGCTAAAGCAACACTTGAGTGGTTTAAGGGGAAGCATTTAGATGTGTTGGAATGACCCAGTCAAAGTCCAGACCTCAAGTGAAATGAGATTCTCTGGTTAGATTTGAAGATTTCCGTTTACAAGCGAAAACTATCCAACGTGAAGGAGCTGGAGCAGTTTTGCCTTGAGGAATGGGCGAAAAATGCCACTCACAAGATTTGGCGAGAGAGTTAGCTAGAAGCAGTTGCAGCTGGAATTGCTGCAACAGTTGGCTCTACAAAGTACTGAGCTTAGGGGGTAAACAGTTATGCACACTGAACTACTCTGTTATTTTGTCCTATTTGTTGTTCACTTCAGAGTAAACAAAATACATCTTTAAAGCTGCTGGCATGTTCTGAAGTAAAATGGATTGTTTGAGAGCCTGTGCCATGGCACAGACTCTCAAACAATTCATTTTAGTTCCAGGCGGTGAGGCAGCAAAACATGATGCATGCAAGAGGGGGGGGGGGGGGGGGGGGGGGGGAATACCTTCGCCTCCAAATGTGCTACTTTGTGTTGTTCTCCGAAATAAAATTGTTATGAAATCCTAGGAGGTTTGTGGTTGTAACCCAGTTCCCAAACACTTGAGTCAGGTTACATTTAACTTCGTCACCCTAATAAAAGGCGCAGAAGTTTTAAACAACCAAAGCACATGTCATGCCAGTAAATAGTTTTACAGATATCGTTTGTATCTGCCCAAAAGTGTTACGCCTACCCCACCATAAATCTTCCTTCACCTGTCAGCGCCGGTTCTGTCTTCCATTATGGAAAATAACTGGCAATCTCTGCAACAGACAAAATAAATCTGGTAGACACATTGTTTATTGGACCATCCACTGCAAAATCTAAAATGAACAATTAAAACAAATACAAGAACATCGTCCGGACTCTTAATTCAAACGACTCATCAATCTAGAAGCAAGGCAACAGAAGTCCATTCGGGTTGCCGTGCACCGTTTCTTTCCTCTTTACTGCCTACTGTTCTGCTGGTGAGCCAAACAATTCCAGGAAAACATATCTAAAACCATATGGCCCAAAAATGCAACTCATGCTTTAGTTTTGACTTCACTCTAGATTTGTAAAGAGATAGAAAGACAAAGCAAAAGACTATGAAAAAAAAGAAAACAACAAAAGCAAAACCGAGACGTGCCTTTAACTCTTAGAAGTCTATTAATTTTGTGTCATACTTATCATTAAAAACGTAGATGTACTTAAAATTTGCATGAAACACAAAAGTGGGCCAAATTGTATGACATTTTTCTTTAACATAACATAAATTATGCAGAAACAAATCTGAAGAAAAAAAACACAAATAAATTCAAGAAACCCATAAGAGTATTTGTTTATTTAAATAAGTCCAACTAGACAAATAAAGACTAAGGATCCTATACAGAAGATGGCAGTATGACACAGGGGAATGTATTGAAGACAGGTGTTTGTTATGGCTTTCGGGTAACTTCTTTGATGGGTTCCTGGTTTAAGATCAAGAAGCAACCACCGGAATATGATATTTGTTGACAATAAAACTAAACTGGCAGTCTTTGTTTATAACAACTCAACAGTGGGAAAAATCTGCTGAGGCAGGGTAATGCAATAACAATAGTAATATATATATATATATATATATATATATATATATATATATATATATATATATATATATATATACTCACACATAGTCATACAGTCAGACTTTTATATCTACGTATAAATCAAAAATTTTATTAAGCTCAGATCAAGTCTGCTTCACTAAACTGAATAGAATACATCATTTTAAACTCAAATGTAGGTGGTCTTCCATTTCATTTTGTTTGTTTCCTTGGTAAAACCTGCTTGCTCAACTGTTCAAATCACATACTTATGTCAGTCAAAGAGGGTTGCTTTCCGCTGATTCACCCTGCCAATTATTTTTTAAGGCAAAATTTCATACACACACGTCAGAAAAAGTGAGAAAAAAATTGCGCAAGTCCAATGACGAACACCTGGCAGTTATGTGTTATGTCATGACTCAGACTGCCTTCGGCAATCCAACATGTCAATTTGCAATTTGCTCCAAACACTGCTCGGACATGTTGTTGGTAAGACGCCACAAGTCAGGATCGATCATGTAATTTAACAGGAAAAAACACTAAAACGACTCTGACGCTCTGACTCAGAATTGAGTTTCTAAAGTATCGGTGCAATCTAAAATGTTTCCAGATGTTTTTTCGCACTGTGTCTTATTGAAAAATACCACAGTACTCAGATAATTGAGTCAAGTAAATCAGATTTTCAAATGTGATAGCCAAACAAACACAATTACTAGACAATTGTTGAATAAGGGACTGATATGACAGAGACTACTGAAAAGTCACTGGTAAGTCACAGTCTGATGACAACAAGCTGCCTTTTTTGGACTGTTTGGTGCACATTGAAAGAGAAGGAAGCCTCAACACTGTTTATCAGATACTAACCCACAGAGTTCGGTACCTTTTGTTTAGCTCTCACCACCCACTGAAACACAAACTTCCTGTCATCAAACCTTAGCACCTTCGGGTCAAACACTTCAAATGAAGACAGAAGGTGAGAAAAAACTTCAGAAAAATATAAAAAAAACTTTATAAATCTATGGATACTCTTACTAGTGCCTTGTCAAAGCAGCGAGAAAATCCAGAAAACACAAAACTGAGCAGAGCAAGAGAAAGAACAAGTACAAAAACATTGTCATCTGCCACATTGCTGGAACATCTGAGAAACTCCATGCACAACATCTCTATGCATGTTAGACTGAACCAAACTCTCAGACAGAGTTTGGTTCATCCTAAGGATAAGATTCCCAAACACAAACTTAGCGCTGTAGTATATCTAGGTTAGTGCAGCGAGGAACCTTCAGACCTCCGCAGAAATTACACAACCTCTCCAGACACATGGCTCAACTAGGGGCAGTTTTTTTGAGGACCACAAAGGTCATACTCTGGACAGAGCAGATTGATGGTTTGAGAGAGGGCTGAAGGAAGCCATTCAGAAGGAACAGAAACAAAAGTAGGCCTCAGCTTTCAAAAACATGCAGTCCAGCATTAAGCCTGATACCCAAGCAGTTTCGAGCCAATTCACACCTTCTTGCTTGTGACCAAACATCTCTCAGTGAGCCAGGAGAATAATGGCACTGACGCCGCCCGTGTAAGGGGAGTCCGTCCTGCATGTGAATTTAGATATGCAGAACGGCACATTGTCATGTTTACGTTATCCAACCATCATTGACCCTGAGAAAACAAACACGGAGATGGCAGTCAGTTAAAGATCTTTAATTTAAAGAAGTGAGTAGTTAATGGAGGACTAGAAACAGGAAAATATGGGACAGGGAGTGAGCATCGACAACAGGTCAGGAGGTGGTAAAACGGAGCAGAGGCTGATTTACGGGCAGATGGCTGGCAGAACTCCAGAGGCGGGTATGAGCAGGCAGCGGTGGTATCTGGGTGGATATTCAGGGTAGATAGCATGAAGCTTGTTGGTGGTGAGCCCAGGATTTTGGACAGGTGTCAGCTTGACAGGAGGTGAAACGGCAGTGGAGCACCAGGAAGGCTCAGGGACTTGGAGCAGGCAATGTTGGTCCTAAACCACGGAGGTGCGGGCTACGAGGATGGCTCGAGGTACGCTCGGAACAGGCTCTTGAACAGAGCACACAGGAATGAGAAACAGGCAAGACAACAGGGAGCAACAGTGGAGTCAGATGTAGGACTGGACGATATAGAAATAAAGCATATTGATAAAATAGAAATCATATTGATCGATATCTATGATTATCAACAAATTCAAAACATATATTTTAACTGCAGCCATGGCTATTTTACGCAACCTACAGAACACACAAACACCGAATTCAAACTCAACTTTTTATTCAACCAACTTTTTACCAAGACTGCGAGTTTTAAAGAAAGGAAAACAACGCCTGCTCTCTGAACTCTGTGAAATGGGCGGAGCTAGGCTCCTGGGTCTGTGTTTGTGATTGGTTTGGAGGATGTAATGACTGTAATATTTTTACTGACCCTTGTTTTCCATCGATCGATATATATATATTGTTATTGAATTATGGTCCAGGTCTAGTCAGATCGGCCAGGTACCGCTCAGGAGAGCTAACGCTCTGACACCTTTCTTCTGGATTCTGCCTCCTCAAATTCAGCTGTTGATTAGAGTGGATAGAAAATACCTTTGCTGCCGTCCACCTTTTACTTCCTGCTGGGGGCACAGATAACCAGCCGCATACCTGACACACATCCCTAACAGATCAAAAGCTGGAAACCTCTACCTCACTTATTTTGAATTGAGAACACCCTTTGAACGAAGAGTGGAAAATTTTAACAGCAAGAACTGAAGTCCAGTTGTTTGTTTCAAATCTTTCTTTGATTAACTCCTGATCAGAGAGTATCTGAATGCTTTGTAATGTAATCACTTCTATTGAATGAGACAATACTGTGGGGGAGCTTTCACAAAGGACACAAAATAACTGGTCTGATAAATAAATTAGGAGACAAAAACAGGTGAAAGCAGGTGAGAGGGATTATGCAAATGCATGAAACAGGCATGAAACAGGCATGAAACCCGGAAGGTCACAATACGGAGCACAGAGATTTAAGACGTTAAACCTGAATGAGGAGATCTACAAACTTGGATTAATCTCATTAGAGGAGTGCTAATTTATGTTGAAAAAAAGATTTAATTCAGTTCAAACCTTATAACCAAATAGTTTGGGAGATTAAGGAATCAGATGACAATGTACAGAAAGGATTTATTGGCCGTTAAACCTACTTTGCAAAAGTAAGAAAGAATACTTGTGACAATGAAATTTATACATACAATTTTTTTGGCTCTTAATGCAGATATTTACATTATCTCACAGCTCATTTCATTAGGAACAGCTGTTCAAATGTTTGCTAACACAAATTGTAACTCGGCCAATAAAATGGCAGCAAGTCGATCCACTTATACCTGCTGAAGACTAATTGCTGAATTTCAGGCATCACAAGGGGTATATATATATATATGTGTATATATATATATATATATATATATATATATATATATATATATATATATATATGTGTGTGTGTGTGTGTGTGTGTGTGTGTGTGTGTGTGGTGGATATACGTGCCTTTGAATGCAGCTGCGTGCACAAAAACACCTTGTTGAAGTCAAAGGAGAATGGACAAACTGATTTGGGATGATACTCTGCCTTTCTCATAGTACAACTGCTGTATGCCTCATTATCTTTAAATTAACCAATGCCGTTTTCATTTCCAACATGCCAGATGACACATTCCCCATCATGGAAGACATGTTGATCTGTTGTAAAGTGTCAAGTTTCATCATTTAAGGAGGTTGTTGAAACTAATATCAATGGATTAACACACATTATTACAACTGGAAGAATTTTGGGAGTAATGATCATCTTTGTAACAATCAAATCGTAACAGAACAACAGCAGGACCGACGGCTATGTTTATAAGTGAAAGTAAGTGCATTTCCTCATGTATAGTGTGAAAGGATGTGAAGTAATTGGTACCAAAGAGCCTTAAAAAAAAAAATATCGGACTCTGGAGCAATGGATGAAAGGCCTGTGGTCTGATGAGTCGAGGTTTACCCTGTTTAAGAGGGAAGACTGCATCTGGCTGAGAAGATGCAGATACTGGGAGTGTTGAAACACAACAGCAGCATTCAAGCCTATATTTCAGGGTTTTACAGATTCATCCATCCATCCATCCATCCATCCATCCATCCATCCATCCATCCATCCATCCATCCATCCATCCATCCATCCATCCATCCATCCATCCATCCATCCATCCATCCATCCATCCATCCATCCATCCATTATCTATACACACTTAATAAAGTATGTCTGATTATCCTTATTGGGGTCATGACTCATGAGGTGTTGCTGGTGCCTATCTCCAGCTGTCAATGGGCGAGAGACGGGGTACACCCTGGACAGGTCACCAGTCTATCGCAGTGTTTTACAGATTCAATTATTCTGAAAAACATACAATCCAATCTGTGGATCTCATTGCTCAAACAATCTAAATGATAAATACTTAATTACAACCACAGTTTCTGCAGGAGCACCCCGTATATGTTGCTTAAACACTGGGCTAAACCTACAATGCATCCCCGAAAATGCGTTATATCTTTATTTCTAAATAAAATCTATCTGACTCAGGTGTCTTCAGTCGTCAATGAATTAACACACAACTTGCTCCTGTTGATGTTTTCATGTTAAGCACTGTAGCTAGGCTCATTTTAGCATTTGTTTTTGTTTGGAAGACTTGTGGATATGATGGCATATTCAAATGCATTTCTAGTCAGTCTGGTGTGGACGAAACGTACAGGAAAAATCAGTTCTCTTACATAAGAAAGTTGGTGCTTTAGTTTTGAAGTCATGTAATCTAATGACTTAACCTTTTGTGTAGGCTATACCTGAGCACAGCTAGCAGAGCCTAATAAACATACAGGTTATAGGGTGCTAATAGAGCCCCTCGTGTTTAGCCATTTTAGGCCTTAGGTTAAGACACAGTTTTGATCAAAATAATGTTCACAAGCTCTAATACAGTTTTACAAGCCACGCAGAAAAGAAGTCTTTGATTGTGATACTACATATTGAAATGCCAGCGTTCTTTTAAAAAAAAATGTGATCGTTGAGTTGGTTCATCGGATATGCATTATTTACATCGAGCCTCCAGGCTCTTATGGGTTAGAACAAGGGCTATGGGACAAACAGAGACACGGCAAATTTGAAAGACTACTCTCAACTGGGTATTTGTGTAGGTTTTGTTTCATTACAGCGGAAGGTGCTGTACTTCATATATTTTTAGAGAAGTGATTCAGATCTGCAAAAAAAAAAAATGACATAAAAAAAAAAAAACATAACAAAAAAAGCTAAGAGCTTTTCCAATGCTTTGGCTACAACAGTTATTCTTCGCGTGAAAAAAGAAGGGAAAAATACAAAGAAGAAAAAAGGTGTGTGTTTTTCTGTGTTGCAGCAGCTCAGAGGGAGGAGATGCCTGGGAGAGAAACCAGTCTGTGAGTCACACATGACGAGATGGGCTGCTACAGAGGGGGCAGGTCCAGATTCCAAGCCCAGTTCTACTATTTAAGAGCAAGCGCTGGTCCTCCACCTTCAGAGACACTTAGGGGTCCCAGTGCATCTGTGTTGTTTGTATCCTCTCCAAATCTCACCAGCCTTCGACAAAATGGGTCGACAGAAGATTTATTTGGACAAACTGGCCCGCTTCTTTCAGATCCGTCACCTGTTGCTCCGCCAGGCCCTGGCAGAGTGCCTTGGCACTCTCATCCTTGTGGTAAGTCGGAGTACTTGTGGTCCAGGTGCTACTGACGATGTTCACATTTTGGGATAATTTCATAATCATGTGACATCCCTCAAAAGAAAATCAATGTTAAGTGTTTCCAGTGGACTTAATGTGAAGCCTTAGAAAGTATACAGTTTGAGGTGTCTTACTCATACACGTTACACAGATTATATGAGCAAAACAGCATAATCTGATGAAAGATAGAGTGTATTCTGATAAAATGTGACCTTTTGCACCTGTCAGGCAGTTTAGTTTTTAAAGAATATTCTGGTTCATAAAACTGTAACTATGGCTGCACTTCTTATCTAACATCTTCAAGTGCAGAAAAGTGATGGATGACAGGTGACAAACTTGAAAGGGAAGGCGTGATTGATTCTTACAAACCCCACATGAACTGAGATCAAACATCAAAGTAACATTGTTCGGGGCTATATGTTATTTCAATAAAAGCTTATTTGCTTATTTAGTTTGTTGCAGACAGCCTCGTGAAATCTTTTCATCACGTGGCATGTGTGTTTTTGCATTAAAACAGGCATGTCAAGAGCTGCCAATGTTTTCCATTTTTATTAATTCCAATAGGAAAGAAACATTTCATTTTGCTTTTCATAACTCATCATTTCGAGGGCTAATATTGCTTTGCTCCACCGCAATGACTCAGTGAGTCCTGGCTTATAATATGTGTAATTTAACTGCTTCTTTGGACCAAATTAGTTTTGCAGCTAATACTTTAAATGCCACTAAAACATCATGGTAAGTGGGAAACCTTAAGGCCTAAATAAATACTTAGCCTTTGCTTTGGATCAGTAATACAGAGCCTTCCGGTAATGATCCCTCTGATGAATCTCCTCCAAAATATTTCTTTTTTTGTTTATTTTACGTAAAAAGACACAGCGTGTGACTGTTGTCATGTTTCTAGGTGTGGTCAAGTTGTCTTTCAGGTAACACATGTCAGCTGCATACCTGGAACAGTAGGTCTCACAACAATGACAGGAGTTTACTTCTTCTGTGAAATTTGCCCTTGAACCCATTCCACATATAAATGGTTATATTTCTTCTAATATGAACTCATGAAGTCAGTTTAGACAATTTAGATTTTTTTAAAGAAAGCAATAGGTTACTGGTAAATGCAGAATAGCTGAAGGGATGAATGGCATATTAGGATGTGGGTGTGTAGCTACATACCTGCATGGGCTTGGCGTCATTTAATTATTGCATCATCATCATTATCATTATCAAACAGGATGACTTAGATGAGTTTCATGTGAACAAAATCTAAAAAAGAAGCATCCACTGTAATACATTTACATGGCACGGTGTCAACATTTGTGAGTACCAGCACTGATTAGAGTATTGATTAGAGATTCAAAAAGAGACAGATGATGTCTTCTGTCTTTGTAATGCAGCAGGACAATTAAGCCCTTTAAAGATGACGGCATTTTCCACTAAGGCTTGTGACGATACTTCCAGGGCCATCTGAGCCCCTCCTCCTGAATTTGAAAAGATACCACACAGGTTTAAAGACAGGGATCAGGCCAAGCAGGTAGTTTTCCTTCAGACAATGCCCCAAGTGTGTGTCCCAGAGGATTTTCTTTTTACAACACCCCCCATCCCACCCCACACACCCCCACCCCCGCCCAGACCGTCTTTAAAGTTCTTCAGTACCTGCAGGAGTGCATAGTCAGATGAATCAGATGGTTCTGTGTCGCTTGCTGCTCTGAAGCTAATTACAGCAGGATGGCAATTATGTAATATTTGTCACCCCTATTTTCAAATGAAATACAGAGTAAAATCCTTTAAGTAGAATTTAAGCTAAGCGAGGATGCAGGCTCTTTTAAGTTGAAGGTTCATCCTCTGTAATCCAATGCGTCTGACATTAAAGACTGGGCACTGGTGTTGCTGCATACCTCTGTCTGCAGGCACATTTTCCAGCGTATTATTTTTCTGTTCTGGAGGGAGGGTCTAGCAATGGTGAACGTTTTATTTTCAGAACGTTATAAAAGCCATTGAGGGAAAAAAATATGTGCAATTCCTCAATTTCATTGTACTGGAAGTTTCAGTAAATATCTGTAAATGATGTTTTTCGATCTTACCCCTTCACGAGTTAACAATACCTCTTTGTGCCAAATGTAACTAAGTTCCCCCTTTGTATGTTCAATAATTAACAATGCTGCTATGGATTGCATAGTATCAACATGAGCCTAGGATGACGGTATGCTTTGACAGCCAAAAGCTGACCATTGTTTTCTTTTTTTCCTTCAAGTCCTAATTCATTTTGGTCTCAAATTTGAAGGAATTTCCTTAAGGCTCTTCTTGAGATGCCTCTGCTACAAAAATGGAATGCACACACTTTCAGCCAAGCTGTAAACATAATCTTTTCAGCCCATAATGGTCCCAGCAGCAAAGGCATTAATGTTGTTGTTGAAATATCATTTCTCATAGCCTGTGTGCAAATGACAATAAAAGCAGGTCTTCGTGGTCAAGATTAACGAGTTCAGTGATTTTGGACACGCAGGCGCCAGTCCTTCTCACTGCGGTAACCCCAGAGCCTAACCACAATTTCTGAGTGGTGCGGTTTTGCTGAATCGCATGCTTATCCAGAGATTTGAAAAGTCAAAGCCTAAACATGGATCACACAGATGTTTTAAGCCATGCATTTAGAAAAAAAAAAACATGCATAGCAATTATATATAAAAGGAGGCTGGAAAAATAGTTTTAATGGGCTGAAGCACTCTCTGACCAAAACAACAAAGCTGTAAATTCAGTTTGTTTTTCCCCACATGGATAACTCTTCTGACTAAGATACAGCCAGAAAGGTTGACTGTGGTAAATTCCTTTTTCTCTGTATATATGTATAGATTTTAAGTTTTAAAATTCAGATTTTCTTTAGAATTTTGATAGAATTTTTCAAATTTAGTTTTATTTAGTTTTGTTATATGACGCATTTGGAGAAGACAAGCTTTAATATGGCAACAATGTTCTATTTCCGTTTCAGTGTGCCACCCTGGGTATAACTGGCCCGTTATCTGGTTCCTATTCTGAAACCTTTCTGGTTTCTGACAGTTCCTGCTCAAAATGAGGACACCTTAGTGACCTGTTCATACATACAGAGCACAGCTGTCCCGTGTGCCCTCATAAGCACAATAGAACTCATTTATTTCCCCATCCTACAGCTCTTTTTTTTTTTTGACTGTGTTTACTGAATGATGATCATAGAGGCACATTTTTGTCGCTCAGCTTGGCCTTGATGGACAAAAGAAGAGTTTATTGAGTATAAAATAATAAAAAATAAGGTGGGTTTGTGTTTAGAAATGTGTATACTAATAAAAATCATGGACCACTCTGGAAGGTCAGAAATAAGAACCGACTTTAACTCAGCAGAACTTTGCAATTTACTAATGTCTGTCTTTTTCTTTTTTAATTATTGCTCCACAAGCAGATATTCACTGCAAGGTATGACTTGTCTCAACAGCATCAATACCTTAACTTGCTTTTCTACCTTTTAGATGTTTGGCTGTGGCGCTGTGGCCCAAAGCGTGCTGAGTCGTGGTTCCCATGGCAGGTTCCTCACTATCAACTTTGCCTTTGGCTTTGGCGCCACCTTAGGGATCCTGGTCTGTGGCCAAGTATCAGGTAAGCAGATCAAAACAGACTACCTGGGCTGAGGTGGTGAGTTATTGCTAGTTTTTATTTGTTCTAACTGAACAGCCTTTTTTTTTTTGAAGATGATCTCTCTATGAACACATATAATTGCTTAGCATTATTTTCTTATATGGTTTTTAGAATACACGCACTGCAGTTCTCACAATGTTTACATGATGTCCTGTTTCTCCTAAAGGTGGCCATCTGAACCCTGCAGTGACCTTTTCACTTTGCCTGCTTGGAAGAGAGCGCTGGAGAAAGTTCCCCATGTACTTCCTCTTTCAGACAATCGGAGCATTTTTCGGCGCTGCTATTATCTTTGGCATGTATTATGGTAAGGGACGTCTCTGAGGGGCTATCCTGTAATGTCCAGAGAGTTTTCGGTTTCAGATTGCACTGAGCACCATCTACAAACAAGACAAACGTTTATATGTTATTCTCCTGTTTTAGATGCCTTTTGGGACTTTCCCGGGTGCTTTAATGTTACTGGGGATTCTTCCACTGCTGGCGTCTTTGCCACCTACCCCGGAAAGCATCTCACTCTTGTGAATGGATTCTTTGATCAGGTACTTAAAAAAAAATTTAACAGAAAACTTCATGTATAAATCATTAAACTCATGTTTTGACCCCCATATGTTTTGCTTTGACATAGATTATTGGCACGGCAGCCCTCATAGTGTGCATTCTGGCAATTGTGGACCCATACAACAACCCCATTCCCCAAGGGTTGGAGGCCTTCACTGTGGGATTTGTGGTTTTGGTCATTGGATTGTCCATGGGCTTCAATTCTGGTTATGCTGTTAACCCTGCCAGAGACATCGGACCACGCCTTTTCACTGCTATAGCTGGCTGGGGAACTGATGTTTTTACGTAAGTATACCCTGTTTTGGGCTTAGTTATTGGCCAGTATTTTGGGGATAGCTGTGAGGTCTAAGACACCAGATGCATTTGAAGCCTGCAGAGTTACCTTGACCCCCTGCATTGCTCTTTAAACAACATCGTTGTCACAACTTGAGCTTTCAGCTATGTTCAGAATTGTTTCTTATGAACATTGTATTCATTTCAACATCCACAAATGAAACTAGTCAATGAAGCGTGAAAGAAAATAGCAAGTACAAATGAATTCAAAGTCGCAAAAGAATGATGGGACTACATTTGTACATTTGGCCAAAACGGAAGCTACCAAAGTCCACTACATGAGATGAACATTAATTTATTCATGGTGGTGCTCTCTCTCACTCCCTCTCTCCATACATACACACACACACACACACACACATATACATATATATATGTATATATATATATATATATATATATATATATATATATATATATATATACATATTTGTCCTGCGATGGACCGGCAACCTGTCCAGTGTGTGCCCCGCCTCCCGCCCATTGACAGCTAGAGCCCCTCGCAATCACAATAGGGATAAGCGTGTAGAAAAATGGATGGATGGATGGATGGATATGTGTATATATATATATATATATATATATATATATATATATATATATATATATATATATATATATATATATATATATATATATATATATTATAGTGTGTAGATAGATAGAAAGAAAGAAAGAAAGAAAGAAAGAAAGAAAGAATCTGGCTGTAAAATACATGGTGTTTTCCATTTTATGTTCTTAAGTATATTTTTTAAAATCATGCCTCATGATATAATGTCTCTTGTTCCCCTCAGGGCTAGAAATGGCTGGTTCTTGGTGCCACTCTGCGTCCCATTCCTTGGTGCCCTTATTGGCACGATAATTTATCAGCTGATGGTTGGTTTCCATGTGGAAGGAGAAGCACGTGATCAGAAAAAGAACACGGAAGAGAGTCTACAACTTACCATCAACCCCGACTCAAAATCTAACGCTAACGGCAAAGAGGCTAACTGCTAAAAAAGAGGCCCAGAAAGGCAAGGCCTGAGGGCATTGGACAAGCGCAGCCAATGACTATGAAATCTACACATGTAAATAACCTAGCTTTGTAATTCCTGCCAGTTGTAAGTTGAGAAACCGTCTTTATAACTGATTTCTTTCACATCACTGTGTAGCTGTATTATATTGTAGATGAGTTTCTATGTACAGTATGAGTATATTTCTAAAGGATGTTTGCTTGAGAGATGGAAATCTGGATTAGTGTGTCTGTCGCTCTTTATTTTTTAAGTGTTTTATACTTTACGTTATAGTCTTTCAAGTTAGGTTCCTTGTAAAATTTCTAAGACAGATGAGATGCAGCAATTTATTACATTGTCCAGGTTTTTCAAGAGGTCATTTCGGGATAACTTTTAGCAGAGTGTCAAATTGTCTAAGCATTACATAAAAACACAAAAGTGAGTAAGCTGTCATCTACATATAGTGTGCTAGCTGTGTCGAGCTGAGCAGACAGACAGAGGTCCTCCTGCAACTTTCTGAGGGTTACCACTGCTCTCTTAAAACAACTATTTTGAGCTGTTATTCATACAATTGCAGCCCACTAAGAAAAAAAAACTAAAGCAAATGCATTACTCAAAGTTCCCCACGCTTTGTTCCATGTAAAATAAATGTAATTTCAATAGGGGACGCTAAGTTGAAGAAACTGTCCTTTTTAACCTTTGGTGCTTGTATTTCCAATTTAAAGAAATATTGGGCACATGAATGTGAGGACCTGGACTAGTAGAGAGATTTAAAAAAGTCAGTATTATTTTTACAGTTGAGAGACCTGCAGGAATAGCCCAACTTCATCATAGGAGAAAAGAATTGAAGGTTGTAGAAGAATCTTCTGAAATCAACGCTTTATTATCACCAGAAGTCATTTAATTTGCAATAATGATGTACAGCTATTGTCATATTGTATGTAAAGATGACATTAAACATTTAGCCAAATGCTCTTGTTTATTTTTAAACTTGTTGATGTTTTTTTGCACAATGAGCAACTGCAGTCATTTATGACGGGGATGTTTCCTGGTTTGAGTTTTGTGCAAATGCTGAGAGGAAATGCCTTCACATCAACACAATGAAGTTCTTTTTTTTTTTACATTGTTGCATGAAAGAAGCTTGTATTACGCTCTGCCGATAAAGCTTTTTTTGTTCTGCCTGTTGTTGTGCCTGTATTCAGATTACATCCGATGCAATAAAAAGAACGGCTGTATAAAAGTATAATCTTACAGTGCCATTCTGTACACAACACCTTTTTTTTTTGCCAACAAAGAACATTTTGTAGGCGCTCCACAAATCAGACTGTTTGGTCATATTCACTGTTTAACATAATTCAGTTTCCAAGTAAAAATTAAGAGCTTTTTTGTTCTACAAAAAGACGTGCATTTGCTGCAAAGCAGTGAAACAACGAGCAAGACTGGATAGAAAAATCAACAAAAGCACAAAATACAAAAGCTGATACTGTGGTATTTTAATCTTCCCATTTCACAGTCTTTTCCAAGCAATATCTCCAAACTAGGCTTCCTCTAAATACACAAATCATCTCGGGCCAGGGACCCAATGCCAAACATTCCTCTTACTAAGATTTCCTGCCAGATCTGTCAAGAAATAATTGGAGATTTACGATAGCTTGATCTTCATCTAGCTTCTGATGCTCACGCTGCCAATAGCAAGAAGTAAACTTCCTCGGTATGAGATAAGAGTGAACCTGACCGTGGTGGGTTTGTGCACTGAAAGGCTGTGGCGAATCAGATTTGGGAAAAGCAATTTCTGAGGAGCTTTTGAGAGTCAGATTTTTGTTTGCAACAGATCCCCAATGTCAGTGACGCCACATTAGTTTCAGCTTGTATCATCGTTGAAACAAAAAGCTTTACAACTTTTGTGTTTCAAAAACAGTTTATGTAAGCAAGGTTTATTTGCACAGTTGCATCTCAATACATTTGAAAATCAGAAAAAGGTAATATATCTCTGTAACTGAATTCAAAAAATCTAATTCTCTTTAGAGTAAGGCACAAAAAGGTCATTACTAAAAAGATGCTGTCTGCTCACAGAGTGCTACATCTTATAGCATTAATGGAAAGCCGAGTGGAGTACTTTTTAAAAAAAAGAAACTTTTAAGCACGTATTTAAGATAACTTTCATTAAGCCCACATCAATATATCAAAATGTTTTTTATTAGGCTGATATAATATTCTAATATAGAATATAGAATATAGAATTATTAGAATATAGTTGTCATGTTTTCATTAGTTGGAAATTAAAAATCACTATAATTAGCTGTAATAAAGGCTTGAACAAATCATTCTGTGTATGTGTAATTTCTATAATGAGCTTCGCTTATTGAACTAAGTAACGGAAATACAGGCCCTTTTTAATACTATTCTGAGTTATTGAAAATCACTATAACGTCTCAATGGAAAAAAAATCTTTTAAATTTACAAATAGGCTATACAAACAACATTTTGATCAACACTGAATAAAAAAAAGCCAGTTATTTTAACCGTGTATTTTAAGGAATGTTTGAAAGGAAGGCTGCTTAAAAAAAAAAAAAAAAACTAACAAAGAAAAACAGGAATACAACACATGGGAATTAATGACAAAGACTGTATAACTTCCTAAAAGAAATGAGAACAAGCATCCCTGCCCACTAAAGACAGCTGTTTTCAGTGACAAAAAAAAAAAAAACTCCCTATATTGCATAACTGACAGAGGTAGCAATTAGCTGTTGAACCCATGTACAAAGCCTGATATTTTCCCCAGGAGTAGGCGGAGTTCAAAAGAGAGTTTTTTAGTGTGTGGTGGGAGTATTTTTCCCATCCGGTAAAGCTTTTCTCATCCACTTCCCTCAAGGTTTATCTAAGGTAATCAACTCAAAACAAGTAGTTTGAAAGAGGTTACAGCAGGTGAGAAAACGGCATTGGGAAAGCCAGGAGGACTGAACGCAGGTAAACTTGGTTCAACAGGTTCACTGACTAATGTTGAACACGCTCTGTCAGTGATGATGCAGCACATTGTCCAGTCTGAAAAACACTAAAACCTGCAACACTACCAGTATGGCTCTTTAAAGAGCTCATCCAAACAACATTGAGCAAACATATGGCTGTAAACATGTGTTTTCCATTGACGCTGCCGTGCTGAGAATGACTTGCTGCCTCAGGCTCTAGTGGAAACATACCAGCTTTGCCTGCTTTGCTTTTTGCAAATTTTCTCCATTTAGGTGCTTCAGTCATGAGCAATATTTAAGCAAGCGTGTCTTAATACTTTATTCAAACGCTAGTATTAATATGTGAAGAATCAAACAATTTCCTCTCAAGACAAACATACTCATTTCAGTTTTTCATAATTCGACTCACAAGGTGCTGAGCAGATTTCTTGATTTGTAGATAACGTACCATTTCATACATTTGTTGTCCACCATACTAAATAACCAGAAAGTTATTCCGAGTTCTTTGACTAAAAACGGTCTGTCAACCGGACAGCTGTTTGTTGTGCGCTCCACAAATCTGGCTGTTGAGAAGTCATGAGAGAAAACACAGCAAAACGTGGAGAAAGTTGCTCTGGTCAAATAAGTCCACAATTTAGCTTTCTAGACAAAATGCAAAGTAAGCACATCGCTTTTAGCACACCGTTACCATGGGGATGTTTTTCTCCAGCATGGACTGGGAAGCTGATCCGTGCTAATGGAAATATGGTTGGAGCTAAATGCATGGCGGCCCCGGAGGAAAACTGGTAGAGACATATCCCTGAAATATGCGTAATGGCAGGAAATTGTGGTTCTTAGGTTTTACTGAGGGGGGGCTGTGTACAAAGCCCTGCCACGTTGTCAGGATTTTCTTTTTCATATGTAAGAATTTGAGTTAAAACATGTATTTTCCTTCCCATGTGTTTTGTTCATTTATTTGTAGGTCTATGAGACTAAATGCCAGTAAAACACATTGAAGTTTGTACACAAAATGGGGAAAGTTCAAGCTGTGCAAATACTCTTGCAAGGCACTTGTCAGATCTTCGGCTTTGAACTAAAACCCCACTTCCTTCCTATTTTGGGTTAAAGCTCAAACTAGCTGGGGTTCTAAGGACCTCTGAATCTAACGAGTATTACCCTGTTTAGAATTCCTGTGAGACCTTTTCAGCTAGATGAGTAGGATACGACTGACCAGCTAACCACCTTCGTCCTAGGGCCACACCCTTCTGCAGTGGACAGGTCAGGCAACCTAGTAGCCCGAGGCCACCTGTACCCCGACCACCGCCCTAGTTAACGGTGGCTCCTACTCCTATAAATCAGCACTTGTTACACGATCAGTATTTTTTAAAGACTCAAAAGTCCCTAAGGGTGTTGTTTTATAGTTTGGGCTAAAGGCAACCTTTTAAGACCTCCAAAATATTTCTAGAATCATGCACCATGACTATTTTACAATCATAGAAGAACTCGGAAAAATGTTGACTCACAAATTGAATGTCCACAACTTCTAATAAAATTTTATATGCTTCTTTAATTAGTATGCTTTTGCAGGGGATTAGAAACAGCATTAAGCAATTTAACAGATTACAATTTAATATTTAATCAACTTCCTATCTCTTATCTAAGGCTGCTTACTAATACGTTCAGGAGAGGAGTTTGACTTTAGAGGAGCAACTGACCCGAACCTATGATGGAAACTCATAGTGGCTTTGATTGCTGGATGAAGAGCTGTTCGACCGAACAACGCGCCTTCTCTTGATGGCAAACCTGACGTCCCGTTGATGCCCCACTCACAAAGACTCACACCACGAGTCTCTGCCTTGATGTCCGTGCCTGAGGTGCTTCTCCTTGGCTCGAGAGGGTGGTTTAACTGCAGAACTGACATCTAGCAGGTGCAACTCGCATCTTCGGGGCATCTAGGTTCAGCTCATCGACCAGGTCAAACCACAGCAGTTCTTCTTGACAGGATTTGAAAAGTTGGCCCATAATTTGGAGGAACACAGTGAAATGGGTAACGGCTCAGTCCCGGTGTTTCTCAGAGACAGGTGTTCTCTCCTCGGCTCATTGCTCTTCTTTTCCTGTCCGGGGTTCTTTGTTCTTCAGCTCCGTGCTGCCTGTCCCTTGAGACGAGAAAACTGAGCAACGAGTACCCAAATCACCCTTCTTTTATGTGCTGAGAGAGCCGTTGGGAGGTTGCAAACCTCAATCCCCCCCCTCTCTCCACCGAACACTTGCACCCAGTACCTTATCACCTCATAAACCTTTCACCCTATGCAGATCTCTGGCCGAGTCAAAAGTTTTCGCTCCTCTTTCTCCGACCCCAGGCAGCAGGTCATTGAACCAAAGCATCTGATTCCACTTCCTCTTTTCTTCTCGGCAGATTTCCTGTAGCCAGCAGCTGCAGTCTCCTTCCAAGCGCTACTTCCTTTTTCCACAAACTATTTTCTCCTTAGCCTGTCTGACACTTGGACTGCACTAAAATAATCATCATTTCACTCATTTAATACATGAATGCTTGATCTTTTTAAGAAAGAAAAACAATCAGTCAAAACATGCAGTTTAATAAAAAGAAAACAATCAATTTAAATACACAATTAAAGAGCTCTTTATGTTATCTTTTTTATGTAATACCTTTAATTTCCAAATTATCTCTTAATTTGTGAATGGTAGAGAATATGGTTGAGCTCACCACACCACCGATTTTAGAGGTATTTTGACACCCCCTTCTTGAGGTCAACCAGATTCGACAGCCAAGGTCCCTGCAGGACCCTAGAACAGTCCATCCAGGTCGAAACAGCTAATCTCCAGGACATCATCAGAGTTTTCAGTTAACCATATGAATCAAACCCTTAAGATTGTGACTCCCCACTCAAAACAATTGACCTTACCCTAGGGAAATTAATGTTACATGATTATAAAATTGAAGAGAAAAAATCTTGGCAGGAAAAAAATAAAAAATCTTCGCAGCTGAGCAGCAAGCAAAAAATAAAAAAACAGGCCCTTTAACGCCGAGGTTCCGGCCTGGGCAGCCAGCCAGGGGGAACTGAACAGCAGGTCAGGGTCCAAGGCCGCATTGGTGTAGGTGAACACGGCAGCATAGGTCATCACCAACATCATGGATGGAAGATCTGAGATAATCAGCAGCCTATACACCATAGGCACGTCCGACTTCTAAAAGCCGCCCCTCCTTAAACTCTTCTTGACAGGCAGTACAGTACGTGAGATTACCTTCATTTCATGACCAGAAGCACGAGGTAGGGAAAACTTTACCCAGGTCCCAGTAGGTGATGAAAATCCCACTAGGAAGGTGTCGTACTCGGCAGTCCCCACATACTTCGGCATCAGTGACCTTCACTTGATGTTTCAGTAGTCGAGTGAGATCTCTGCCTGAGGCATGGTGACTCAGGGTTTTTCCTTTCCCCGGGACTTGCCAGCGGACTTCAAGCTGGATTGAAGATTGGCAAACGGTGCAGCAGTAGTTGAGCTTCTGCCACAAGAACTTCTCATCTTCTTCTGGCAGGAGTCCTTTTTTAACCCATTTCAATTTCTTCAAAGCTCTTCCTACCCAGAGCTCTGAAGTGGTTCTTCTAATGACAACCACCCCTGTTACAGTGGCCAGTCTGATATAGGGTGGCAAGGTGCATGATTCACTGGCCATTCTCCGGTCTCTGGTTTTCCTTAGCTAAGAACTGGTTGAGCTGCTCCACTCTTTGGATCCCCTTCTTGTGCAGCAGCACAGTGTTACAATCTAAAACTTGCTTCACAATGTCGACAGTGTCATACTTGGGTTTAACAGCTATACTTGCAGGTTGATCACGTGCCTTCATCCACACCTTCTGTCCATCTTGAAATGGTGCAGTGGGCGCTGGCTGGTTCCTGCAGGCTGGCTGTGCTGGTCTGATCTTGAGATCAGGGTCGTGTAGGATGTCTTCCCACCTGCCCCATCTGGTGATGTTTCTCATGGGAGAACGTGGAGTTGCAGCCATCTGACCCTGGGGTTTTCCTGTGTCCCAAGGCATGTTCCTTTCTGAGAGGTCAACTGAGAGTAGAGATCCTTTGTCTTCACTGGCTTCAGCCATCCTTTGTCTCTGTCGTCTCAAGTTGTCTGCTCCCCCAAACCCTCTCCTGGCACATCGGAGCAGGGATGGGTGCAGACCACTGTCTACTAGCTTTACTGTATGGGTTGGGTCAGTTACCCTCAATAAAGCTCATCCCTCACCTACGCCGACGGTAGTTACTGCGAGGGTTGTGACTGATGGCATGGGCCAGCCACTAACAATCCTACTCGCCTTCAGATTGTTACAGATTGTGGTCTATGAAGCAGCCTTTCTACTCCCTACCACTACTTTTTGGGGTCTCCCTCTCTCAGGGCCCCACGTTGGGCGCCATGTCAGATTTTTGGCTTTGAACTAAAACCCCACTTCCCCCACATACTTCCTATTTTGGGTTAAAGCTCAAACTAGCTGGGGTTCTAAGGACCTCTGAATCTAACGAGTATTACCCTGTTTAGAATTCCTGTGAGACCTTTTCAGCTAGATGAGTAGGATACGACTGACCAGCTAACCACCTTCGTCCTAGGGCCACACCCTTCTTCAGTGGACAGGTCAGGCAACCTAGTAGCCCGAAGCCACCTGTAACCCATCCACCGCCCTAGTTAACGGTGGCTCCTACTCCTATAAATCAGCACTTGTTACACGATCAGTATTTTTTAAAGACTCAAAAGTCCCTAAGGGTGTTGTTTTAAAGTTTGGGCTATAGGCAACCTTTTAAGACCTCCAAAATATTTCTAGAATCATGCACCATGACTATTTTACAATCATAGAAGAACTCGGAAAAATGTTGACTCACAAATTGAATGTCCACAACTTCTAATAAAATTTTATATGCTTCTTTAATTAGTATGCTTTTGCAGGGGATTAGAAACAGCATTAAGCAATTTAACAGATTACAATTTAATATTTAATCAACTTCCTATCTCTTATCTAAGGCTGCTTACTAATACGTTCAGGAGAGGAGTTTGACTTTAGAGGAGCAACTGACCCGAACCTATGATGGAAACTCATAGTGGCTTTGATTGCTGGATGAAGAGCTGTTCGACCGAACAACGCGCCTTCTCTTGATGGCAAACCTGACGTCCCGTTGATGCCCCACTCACAAAGACTCACACCACGAGTCTCTGCCTTGATGTCCGTGCCTGAGGTGCTTCTCCTTGGCTCGAGAGGGTGGTTTAACTGCAGAACTGACATCTAGCAGGTGCAACTCGCATCTTCGGGGCATCTAGGTTCAGCTCATCGACCAGGTCAAACCACAGCAGTTCTTCTTGACAGGATTTGAAAAGTTGGCCCATAATTTGGAGGAACACAGTGAAATGGGTAACGGCTCAGTCCCGGTGTTTCTCAGAGACAGGTGTTCTCTCCTCGGCTCATTGCTCTTCTTTTCCTGTCCGGGGTTCTTTGTTCTTCAGCTCCGTGCTGCCTGTCCCTTGAGACGAGAAAACTGAGCAACGAGTACCCAAATCACCCTTCTTTTATGTGCTGAGAGAGCCGTTGGGAGGTTGCAAACCTCAATCCCCCCCCTCTCTCCACCGAACACTTGCACCCAGTACCTTATCACCTCATAAACCTTTCACCCTATGCAGATCTCTGGCCGAGTCAAAAGTTTTCGCTCCTCTTTCTCCGACCCCAGGCAGCAGGTCATTGAACCAAAGCATCTGATTCCACTTCCTCTTTTCTTCTCGGCAGATTTCCTGTAGCCAGCAGCTGCAGTCTCCTTCCAAGCGCTACTTCCTTTTTCCACAAACTATTTTCTCCTTAGCCTGTCTGACACTTGGACTGCACTAAAATAATCATCATTTCACTCATTTAATACATGAATGCTTGATCTTTTTAAGAAAGAAAAACAATCAGTCAAAACATGCAGTTTAATAAAAAGAAAACAATCAATTTAAATACACAATTAAAGAGCTCTTTATGTTATCTTTTTTATGTAATACCTTTAATTTCCAAATTATCTCTTAATTTGTGAATGGTAGAGAATATGGTTGAGCTCACCACACCACCGATTTTAGAGGTATTTTGACACACTGTAGACCTCTGGAAAATTTAGAGGAGTAGTGAAAAAAAAAGCCATCCCTGTAAAACATTAATAACTAACATTAAACAGAAGATCTGGCCCTCAGGTTCCACCTATCTAACACTTCCAATGAAACCTTTAATCTTCACCCCAGGTGATTTCAGAGCCAGTCACACGTTGAAACATGCGATGGAAACACGTAGGCAATGTTTGGGAAGATACAGGGGGCAACAACCCAAAAGACTCAAAAGGGCAGTTTAGTAAGTGTGGTTTTCATTATGCTACTACTCAAGGTCTTAGGCCTGCAAATCTACACCAGTGGATAAAATGCTCTTCCACAATCACTCAGCTTAACTAACATTTTGCCAAATTCCCCACTTCCATACAGCTGCAGGGATGCCTTCACTCACCCTTTTAGCACAAACAGTTCTTTGTTTTTCTGTGACAAAAAGCTGCAAAAAACATCCACAAAAACAAAATATTTCCACCTTGGTGTTTCATAACTTGGAAAAGATTCCTATGACACGCAGTCTGGTTGGCAACGGCTCACTGACATAAAGTGGGACTCTCATAGAAAATATAAGTCCGAAATGTAAATAGCAAGAATACGGACATGCTGCTTGTGCTCGTGGGTCCAGACTAAGCTGTGGTGTGCACAAAGCAAACTGTTGGTGCCTTCAGATCATAATCACAAGCTGATATTATCTGTTCTTCTCATCAAGGCACTTCCACAGTTCAGGAGGTTGCCAGAAATTGGGAGAGACCAGAAATACCCTGATATGACACACTTCCAGTGTAGGAGTAGAAAGGATTATACAGTCTGATAACTAGTTTGTGTTGGAAATGAATAGGCCAAATAAAACGTGGGACTGATCGGGGAGCCAGATAAGCAAGTTTTCGGTTGCGTGGTGCATTATGGGTAAGTTCTTTTTTTCACGACCAAACAACATTCAAAGATCGTGGAAAGCGATGAAGAGAACTATGGTTGTCTTCGAGACGCTGACTGTCAAATGACACCGACTGTCCCTTGCAATTTTCTGGATTTAGCTCTGTCACCTCTCAGCCACAGAAACCATCCAATCAGCTCAGTCCAGTCCTCAGTCATCAGCCCGGACCAGTTACACCGGCTGCCACCAATCAGTTCCTACTCTGCTCACCTGTATCCAGCCGTCATATACCTGCCTCCATCTGGTCAAGTCTGATTCTGCCAGCAACTCCTGTTTTGCCAGCTTTGAACATTTTCAATAAAGCTTTTATTAACATACCCTGTGTTGGCTCATTTCGGGTCCACACCCCCAAACCTGACAGCACCTTACTGTGATGATAAAGAGGAACATATCGTCGTAGTTTGGAAAGCAATATGATACTGTAAACCTTATTATATTTCTGTAGTCCGAGACGTTTACAACCACATTTCTTCTTTCCGTCTTTGGGTGAACTCGGTGGAGCCTCGCGTTTTTTTTCTGTCACCATTCACGTCTGCTACCTTCACTCAACACTAATTACAGTGACAGCGGGGTTCATTTGGTAGCCAAAATTCTCAAACTCATGTGACTCGTGCATGAGCAAGTGCAATGTGCATTTCGCTTATTCTGACAATGCTAAGCTGTATTAGCCCGTGGACCAACATGGCTAATTCAGATTTTTCAGTGAGACTGGATTATTGCTTTCAGAACTTCTTGTGTATGAAGCCCGGGTAGTGAATAAAATAATTCAACATCCAGATGCAAAACCTTCCTGACAAGCAATTATTTGGGGTTTAATATGGATCTGAAAACACTGAATAGCTAATTGATCAAAATATCTTTGAAAAGGAGCATAACATTCATGAGTAGAGTCTTTTTAGTTCTAATATCCCTTTCCTCAATGTTTCGAACAACCAGCACAATTCACGTGCATGGGTGTTCATAAGATGGACATCAACATGCAGTTCGTATACCATGACCAGAAATCTCTCGGGGTTGGATCCTCAGCCTCCTGTACCATGTCTTTGTATAAATATGAGCATGCAAAAATCCATAGCTCAAATGCCACGTTTAAATTAGCTTAGGATATGCTTCTCCAAATCACAAACAATGGTGAAGAAGCAGAAATAGAAAAGCTCTCATCATCCTCAACATGGTACAAAAACAAAGACCTGCCGCTCAACATGGAGAAAACAAATGATCAATGAACAAACAATGAACTGAAAATTACATCGATGAAGAGGAGGAGGAACATGCCCAAGCTTTCAAATTCTTGAGAGTTAAGACCCGGGCTGAACCATAAACACTGTACACTCCATCAAAAATGTCCACCAGCTCCTTTGCAACGTCGGAACCCTTTTGCACAAAAAAACAACAACTTTGCACTGACTTTGTAACAAAACTTGGTGCTCTTACTGCACTGCGGCAGAACAGAACAGACGTCACAGAATAATCAAGTCTACAAAATGGATTGTTGGTTCCACACTCACTAACCTAAACGACCTGTGCCTGAACCGCCGCCACACCCTGGCCACACCCTGGCCACACCCTGGCCACACCCTATTCCAAACGTTTTCAGGTTCAGGGTCTTAAGCGTAAGAATAGGCAGAGAATGAAACAGCTTCTTAAAAGCCACAGACACACTGCTTAAGCCGCTTCAAACCATTACTGACAAAACATTCACATGAATCTGTGAACTTTTTTGAATCTTCTTAGTGTGTGTGAATATAAATGCAACAATTTTTGTTGACATAATTTTTTTTAAATTGGAACAGTAGAAAAAAGTTTTCTGTCTGCTCATTTGCTGTAAAGTGAATGAATAAAAATGATGTGATGACAACTAAAGGACAAAAGGTCATAGAGATGCAGCTTTTCCCCTTCAGTGGCCACAGTTTGTCTCTGAGCTCAAGACCAACAGCTATCTCCAGTTTCGTGACAGCCAACTTTCATGTAGTATCAAAAAATAAGTACAAAATTCAAAAACTACTACAGAATTAGAGATAAAGGGTGCCAGACCAACAGCTTTGTGCAGTCTGTCCCTGAAATATATTTTTGTCTTGTAGGTCACAATGCACGGGTGTCTGCTCTTCTTATTTTCCATCTTATATATTTGTCTGTTGTGTGGGGCCAAAAATGCATAGAGTGATAATTACTGAAGGAAGTTCTTAAGAACAACTAGCTAGTAATAGCAACTCTGAAGCACTCTAAACATACGAGAATCAATGAAAATATATTGGTCGAACCATATATATTTTCTTTTGTGTTTTAACTTTGTATTTTTCCTTATATTCCAGCATAAATTGCAATTTACATGGTATTTTTGGTGGCTACACTGGTTTATACAATGTTTAAGGGTTCTGTAGACAGAGTCATGATCATATGAAGTTTTTTTCCCCCCTACTAACCAGAACCAGCAGAGAGAAAGGTACCGTGACCCCTGAGCAGCCTCTCCTCATCCTGCAGCCACCTGAACAACTAAAGATGTGAACCTTTAAGAGAAGTTATTCCTTTCATATATATTTAAAAGTAAAACTAAAATTTTATTTCAAATGGTGAATTGCTTATCCGTTTTTTATTTGTGATGTTTTTTTTTTAAGAAAACATGATTGGTTGTCCGTACTTTGGGGAAAATCAATCAGTTTTCATCCGATGTCTTGATGTCTCTCACAGAAAACCAGCCAGCAGGTTGCCACTAGCAGTGAACTAATACAGAAGAAAGTTCTGCTTGTTTCAGCAGGTCCAGGGTGCTTTACAAGGGAAACAAAGACATGAACCTTTATATTAATCACATAGGCGAGGCAAACATGTCTCTACTTTTACTTTTCGCCCTGTGGGAGGTTCATGCTTTAGAAAAAGCAGAAAACCTAGCAGAAAAAAAATCTTTTATTTGTCAGCAACATAATATCCTCAAATACCCTCTCACCTACCAGGAATATGAGGTCTTACAAGACCGAGGGACTATATGCCTGCAAAGCCTCCAATATACGCTTCAGCTAAGATTACTTGTGCCTTACTCCCATCAAAGCATTTACACCTGGCCAGGTTTCAGAGTTATATAACATGTTTTCACAGGAGAAACAAGCTGCTGCTGATGTGGGAAAACACCAGCTCTCTTAAAGCTAGAAGTCTAAATGTAAATTACATAAATTGGCGCCTCAAATTTGACACAACCCACAAAACTTCTATGGGGGGCATGTTAAATAACACCTGGTTGCATAAGTGTGCATGCCCTTAAATTATTACATTTCTGAAACACTTTCATATTTATTTTACACATTCTGTATTCTTATGTTTAAACCTACCCTTATAATGAAGCTAGCTAATCCTAAATAAAGTTCAGCTGTCCTAGATAAGTTTTTCCTCATGGTTGCTCAAATGCATCTGTTTACTGAAGACACAGTTTGCGGAGAGGTTGCAAAGGCTCATAAAGATTTCATTGCACAAAGCAGTTAGGGTAAAAAGGCAAACATACTCAAAAATATTCTGTTGGATACTGGTTGAGTTACTCATGTGATGATGACAATTTCCCGAACTTCCTAATGACTAAGGAGTGAGAATGTGAGACAAAAGCTATTTCTTCCTAAGAAAACATTCAGGTCTTGTGCAATAATGTCTTATGAAATTCTTGGCCAAATTTCCAAAAGGTGTGTGTTTGGCACGAAAACGTTACTGTACATGATTAAAAGAGCACCACACCAACAGTAAATATGGTGGCAGAGGCGCCATAGTCTGAGGTCCCTTTTTGCCAGATGAAGGTGAATATTTTAAGTCAAGGTGGATAAATTTATTCCAAATATCAGTCAGGTGTGAATAAAAACCTTTGGTGCTTGAAATGAAGTTTTAGAACAGTCTGGCTCGGAATGGAAAGACATTGGACAGAAAATGTGCCTGAAAAGGTTGTGGAAAAAAATATATACTCTGACAATCTTATACATTTACAAGGTATAGTAGGCAAATATCACCAAATTGAGATCTGATATGGTGATAAACTGCCACAAAGGAAATCTGAATGTTGCTAAAAAAAAAAGATCTAAATTGCTTTAAGAAAGTATTAACTAAAGAGTGTGCACACTAAAGTAACCATGGCTGTTGGCGTTATTTCACTTTTTAATTTTCTATTATGACAGTTTTGACAGCTTTTCAGATGAACTGTAAAATATATTTGAGATATTAAAGGTTGGAAGTGTTCTAACACAAAACATTGGATTTTTACTGGGATTTGTGCACGTCGATAAATCCACCATATGCCTTTGTATGTATATATAAAAACTGAGAAGGAACCAAGCAGGAAAGAAAACCACAAGTGACTTGACAGGTTGGTTCCATCAACTGTTTTTCTCTGTTTTAATAGAGCAATAAAATGCTTCTCAGACAGCTATAAGGACAGACAGGATACTAATAGCCTCAAGCCGGAAACACTTGAGGGAAGAGTTGGCACCATGTGCAGGCCATGTGCGATTTCCCAATATTTAGGTAAAAGAATCCAAGCAAATCCAAACCATATGACAGCTACTTAAACTATTTGGCTGCATTGGAGTAATTTGATAATAACAAACTGGGAATTTGACATGTGTAATCAGACACACATAGCAAAGATTGCTGGTGGATCTATTTACTGCAGAATAACCATAATATTCTTATGGCTGATAAAATTTTTTTGTTGCTTTGACTGTCAAAGTTAAATATGTTGTACATTTGTTTTCACCCCCCTTTACTCTCTCTGACAAAAGAAATCAATGCAATTGACTTTGGAGGCCATCTGATTAGCAGTCCAGTTGTAAATAATTTTATCTCACTATAAATATAGGTGCTTTGTGAAGCCCAAGCTGTGGTTGTTTGCCTATACTGACGGGCTGAATAGGGAAAGCAATATTAACAGAAACCGCCAACAGATCTATGTTAACTGGAGGAGCTGCAGGATCCACAGCTCGGGTGGAGGAATCGGTTGACTGTGTTGTGCTGTTACGCACCTTTTTCAATTATTTATAGAAGCAATAAGTGAAATTTTATTAATTTAGATAGAAAGAACAAAAAATTGCTTTGTGAAGAACTAAATATATATTTTTAGATGGATTATGGTTAAATGTCACACACTATCTCTCTGTGCTGTTCTCCAATCTTTTGTTAACATAGCCGGGCTGGCTGCGCATTAACAATTCCTCTCTACGAGGTTAGTGAAACTTAACTAAAACTACTAAGCAAAGTTAAGAGTAAAGAAACTAAGGAACTGTGTACACACAAATGGACAAATAAAGATAGTTGAAAACCATCATCATAAGAATGATTCGGTGAATCTTGGGTTGACTGCAGATCCAAGTTAAACAACCAAAGTTCATCTTAAGGAATGTGAATATGCACAGTGGCGCAGTGGGTAGCATCATGTGCCTTGCAGCAAGAAGGTTCTGGGTTCAAATCCAACCCTGGGTCTTTCTGCATGGAGTTTGCATGTTCTCCCTGTGCATGTGTGGGTTCTCTCCGGGTACTCCGGCTTCCTCCCACAGTCCAAAAACATGACTATTAGGTTAATTGGCTTCTCTAAATTCTCCTTAGGTGTGTGAGTGGTTGTTTGTCCTTTGTGTTTATGTGTTGCCCTGTGACAGACTGGCGACCTGTCCAGGGTGTGCCAGTGAACGCTGGAGATAGGCACCAGCACCCCTCGCGACCCCATGAGGGATTAAGCGGGTCAGAAAATGGAATGAGGTTAAATTAGCTTAACTAATTTAGAACAACATTTGGTATGTGTTCAACCCATTCACAACGCAACTCCAAGTAAAACTTACAGCTGTTTTGTTGTCCATTATGCTGTCTTTGACAGAAGCAACTACATTAAATATCACAAGTAATTTTTTAAACATTGTAAAAAGATGAAGACAGTTGAGAAAATTATATTTTACTACTAAATTAATTTTGATTGTCGTGTGATGGTTAAGATCGTCCAAGTCAGTCTTGTATAAGTACAACTTTATGACTGATTTAAAAGTTGTTGAACCAAAGGAAAATCACAACACATAAACACATAATGTATCCACAGAACTGTGAGTGTACATATTTTCAGCAAATGTAATGAACACAAATTCTTGGTAATTAATCTTAATAACAGTCTCACCAAAGAATCAAAATGCTTCTTTAACCAGGAATTCTTTGTGGAGCATAGCATTTCTGGCTAAAATCATTTAAAAAATATTTTGGTCTTGATACCCACATTGTTGCCTTGCAGCAAAAAGGTCCAAATCTCAGCCTGGGTCTCTCTGGAGTTTGTGTGTTCTCCTTGTGCATATGCGGGTTTTGTCTGGGAACTCTGGCTTCCTCCTACAGTTCAAAATGTCCATATGTTGATGGTATTAATTTAGAATTTTATCTTTATTGTTCTTTGCTGCAGAAATGAGAACACAACAGAAATGGGAACATACAGTTGCATCTCTTTAAGTTGCAGATAATGAGATAAAACTTTGAATATTTTAACCACTTCCGTCCTTAAATGCCAAGAGATTTAGGTCTGAGGACTGCCTCGGCCACTCCATGATGCCAACATGTTTCTTTTTTAGCCACTCTTAACTGGTTGGCTACTTGTTTTCAGATTAGATGAAAACTGCACAAAGTCAGCAGAGAATATTTGGGCATATTTGACCATAATCTTGTAGGGTTAACAACCAATTTGTTGTTGATACCAATCGTACTATCATCGTAGAGAATCGTAGTCATTCTGGATGGTTCCAACCCAATCCCCTGATTGCTAGCACCTGTTACTGCCCTGATTACTGGCACCTGTGGTGTGGCGCTATTTAGGCCTGCCTTCTCCTGAATGCTGGTGCCAGATTCTCAAAACCCACTGTGTGAGTAGACCTTCCAGCATTCCTAACATACCCTTTCTAACATAGAAAAGATTCCTGGATCAACATGTGCTTCTATGATTTTTTTGTGTCTCTGCTCTGTCTTCTCTAATCCGTAGTTGGTCGTGATAGATGGCTGTTCACACTGAACCTGGTTCTGCTGGAGTTTTTTTTTCTTCCTGTTAAAGGGGAGTTTTCCTTTCCACTGTTACTTCATGCATACTCAGTACGAGGGATTGCTGCAAATCGACAATGCAGAGGACTGTCCACTGTGGCTACATGCTCCTTCAGGACAGATGAAAGCTGCTTATTAAGACTCGACGCGATCTGATGGGTTTTCTTGGATTGGAAACCTTTTGACTAATCTGTCTGTATAATTTGATTTAATCTGATTTTGTAAAGTGCCTTGAGTTTACATGTGTTGTGAGTTGGCGCTATACAAATAAAACTGAATGGAAAAATGTTATCAAATCTTTTAGTACCAGTTGGAATAGAAGAAAATTAACTCTGTGGACAGGTGTACCTTATACAAATAAGTGTGATCAGGAGTGTTTGTGACAGATTAATTTGCTGGTTTGTGGAAACCCAAATTCTGCCAGGGTTCTGATGCTATAGGGGTCAAATGCTTTTATCCCTCACAAACAGTCTAATCAAATATTTGCTGATTTGCGTTGACATTTTTTTTCTGTTAGTGTTGCTGGTATTCTGACGCTGTACATCAAAATGAAACAAACATGGCAAGTGCTCTGGATATTAAAAGGAAAGGGGGTTATGGGTGTGGAAGAAAATAAAAGGATACCCATAAACCCTTAATCCCGAGAACACATCTGTTTTTGGTTGTCTCTGTTCCTTCCTTTTGTCTTTTCCTCCCTTTTACCAAAGGCAAAATTTCTAATGTCCTCAGACTATCTTGCAGTAGAATGGACATTTTTACTGCTTCCTGTTTTCTGACCCAAATCTGCGCCTTGGTTCTTAAAGGTTTATACACCTTGACAGAGTGTTGTAATGTAAACAAGTGAGATCACGAATAAAAGAAAATATAAGACTTTAATCATGAAAGGTTAGTGTGAAGAAAATCTAAAAACAAATAAAAACATTTGAAAATCTGATTGCATAGGTGTGCACATACAATAATAATAATACAAATAGGATTCTGTCTTCTGCAGTACAATGTCTTTTTGCATCCAACTTCTTGAATTTGCAATATTAGCCTGCTCTATTTTACTATATTTTCTTAGGTATGTCCACAGATTTTAGTTTTAGAGTCTCGTTAGGATATTCTAAAAGTTCAGCTTTCCTCTCATGGAGTAATTTTTCTTTGTTCAAATAAATCGCTGTTTGAAATCACTGTGATGCTCAAAAATGTCATTAACGGAAAGTTTAAATGGTACTAAATTTTACTGAAATCCCAGTTTCATCTGAAGAAAAACAAACCCTATTATAATGCCACTAACATCATATTTCATTGTGGCTGTGCAATCTTCTAAATATCTGCAGCATTATTTTTATGCCAGTTTTATGTTCTACAATTATGTACCAAAAGTTTGGTTTTATCAAATTCTGAGCAGCTTCCCCAACCAGTTTCATTGTTGTATTTCCATACATTTGGAGAATCTGTCACCATCTCCACGTGTTTCTATTTTGACTATATCTTTGCTGTTTTCACGTTCCAAGATTGTGCCTTCCTTCGTTGTCCCTTTATGCTTATCATCCTTTGGTATTTGTTTTTTGAGGCTTCTGTTTGTTTGTTCTCTGGTTGCTTTTCACCCTAGCAAGATCTGATGGAAATATCCAGACAACGGGGAAAAAATGGAATCTCACAAAAACAGTGAATGGGGCAGAGGCTAATCCAGAGTCCAGGCGTGGGTCATACACAGTGGGCAGAAGCAGACAGGAATAATCCAGAGGGACATGCAGAGGGCAAGTTTGAGGAAACGGGTCTAATCCAATGGAGAATCTGACAGGGGCAAGGCAAATAGAGAAAAATCTGTAGTTATAAACTGGGTCAAAAACAAGCAAGGTTATTAGAAAATGCTGAATGTTTTCAAGAATCTGGCAAGGACTGACTGTGAGAAGCAGGTACTTATAGGCAGAATCCCAGTTGGAACTACTGCAAGATAATTACGAGCAGCGCTGGTGCCACTGTTCCCAGACACATAGTAAATACATTCAAACTATGACTCAAAAATATGTAGAACACAAAACTGTGAAATACTGCCTTGGTGACTCTTGACCTTCTCTCAATGAGGTTCATGAGGTGGTCACTTGAAATGGTTTTCCAACTGGCTTGAAGGAGTGTCCAATGGTAGTAATAAAAATAAAGGCAAACCATTGAATGAGAAGGCGAGTCAAAACGTTGTATATAGTGAAGTTCCACAACAACAGAGAATGAACTAACCAGAAAGGCAAACAATAAAAACAAAAAAGAGAGTAAGTATTACGTAATTATGGATAATACGGCATATTCAGACAAAAATGCAATCTTCAAGTAAAACAGGAAACAACAGCCAATTTACACAACAATGGAGGAAAAATATGCAATATGCATGATTGTGTAAGCAATACTCCAGAGAAGCTAAAGTGTTTGCAAATAGACCATAGTGTCTGAGAGACAGCGTAATTGATTCATGATCAGTTCAGAACCTGTGCAGCCATGCATCTTTGTAAACACTTATTGATTCTGGGTCGCTCTTAAGAGCTCAGTGAATTCTAGTGAGGGACTATGTTAGGATGCCACCTGTACATTGACTCTAGTATTAGATTTCCTCATTACTAAGTACTCCAAAGTGAACTGTTAGTAGTTATATAATAGAATAAAATCAATAAGTGGAATGACAACAACTCAGCCACAAAGTAGCAGGCTATGTGAAATCACAGTATGCCCAGAGGTTCCCAGCTTTCCACAAACTTCATGTAGCCTTTTCATTAGCTTGGGAACAGTAGAGTGTCATGAAATAGGATGAGCAGAGACATCCAAGCCTTACATCACCAAAAGATAAAAGACTTGGATGACGTAAGGCAGTGTGCCAGTCCTAAACTTGTAGTCAGTGTTTCCAGAAGTGTCTAGGCTATTGTAGTTGCAGAGGGTGGGCCAATGTCACATATATACCAAAAAGGGGATGTAAATAAAATGTTACACGTGTATTTAGGGACAGGTGAACAAATGCATCTCACAAAAAAGATTTGTCACATTAATAAAAGTGAGGGAAAGATATCTGAAATCTATCATAATCTTATTTTTACATTGCAATAAATGGACATTTTAAAAGGGCTGTTTATTGTTTTGGAATCCACTGCACAATTTACCAGTATTGAAAATGTTTGTCAATGAAAAGTACCCACATTTTGTACATTTACCTGAGAATTTTGAATGTGCGATGAGGCGATTATAGAATTTAAAACATCATCCCTTAATCAAGTATACTTAAGACAAGCAGTTGTTGTGAAGAGAAACATTAAGAAACCTTTAGTGACATAAGTTTTCAGAATAGTATTATAAAAGGAACCTGTTATGTAAATTGCGACATGTTCTTAGCGCTGGGTCGCTTCTCACACACCCCTTATTCATACAGGTGCGATCCACGCCCTGTTCTGTCCTCCCTGCAAACATGTACCTATTGTATTTGCAAAGGTGGCAGCTTTACAACAAACAATAATGAAAAAAGGAGACGACTGGGTTACTCTCACCTTCCAGACTGTTCAAACACGAATACACAAGATGTTTCTATTACCAAAAAAAAAAAGTAATAAAAGTCTTTATAATCAGTGAGATTTGGGACTGTTTTAATCTAAGCACGCGACCATGATTTAGTGGGGTGTGGGACCCTTTGTCATTTTAAGGCTTTGGTGTGTTCAGCAAACTTTAAGTCCTCTCATTATTGAAAACAAAACCAGTCAGGGTGTCAGCTGTTGGGATCGTGTTACTCTCTTTTAAAAGGCAATAGAAGGAAAACTCATAAAGGGCAATTATGCTGCAACCACATGCAAATGTTGGATGTAGATTACGGTTTTCCTTAGAAACTCTGAAAATGTCCAAACATGTGTAAACTGCTTACTGCTGAAACTAACATGAATGCCTGTCAGGCCTCTACCTCCCAGACACGAACATATTTTTGTCTGCTCTTTGCAAAAAGACTCCACCTGCTGGCTGATATACTATTTGTGGTTGAGGGAGACAAAGAAACTACTGTAACTCTTGCTGCATTTTTTTTTATATTCATTTTCAAGCACTTTAAAGGCTGCCATTTGTAGTAACCGTGCAAGAGGTGCATCTCAATGCCAATGATAAAAGAAATGTTTTCTGTAACTGAAACACATAGATTTATTTCACATATAGAGGGATTTATTTGAATAATGTATTTATGCCCATTCTTGCCATAGCAAGGCAGAATGCATGTGTGAATGTGAGGTAAAAGTGTCAGGAGTGTTGTATAAGCGAGAATGAAAAGAAAGGTGTACAAGACAGAAGTGAAACTGTGATGAGCGTAAGGTAGCAGATAGGAATATTTTGAAGTTCTCTTTGGGAGTGATGAGGATGGATAGGATCAGAAATGAGTACATCAGAAAGCCAGCTGATGTTAGGCACCAAAGAGGCCAGGCTGAGATGGATTGGACATGTACAGAGGGGAGATACTGAGAACATTGGCAGAATGAAGGTGATGCAGTAGGCCTAGAGAAATACCAAAGAAGATATTTATGGATGAAGCAAAAGAGGACATAGTGTGAGAGAAGATACAAAAAGATAGGGTTAGATGGAGACAGATGATCAGCTGTAGTGAAATGGAAAAGTCAAAAGAAGAACTCAATTCATTAAGAGAAACAGCTATAGTTTAATTACAGTATTCAAGCCCTATTGTTAGTCAATTATGATATTCTCCTTACAGCTAATAAAAATATTTAAGATTAGAATATTTTATCAGCCTAATAAAAAATACTTTTTTGTAAAATACAGAAACAGGGGATTTATACAATGTATGTTTAATTTGAGGGGATTCATAAAGTGTGCAGGTGCAGTATTTCAAGAGTTAAAAGCAGATTAGAGACAATGGTGGATACATCTTACCTGTGCTATAGAAGGAACTGGGGCCTCTTTTATAAAGGTTGCGTATGCACAAAGTGTGCAAAACGTCACTTTCCCCTCAAAAGTTGGGATCTAAATAAATAAACAAAACTTGACCGGAAAATGTGCGGTCCTCACGGCAACTCTGACCCATGCGTATGCTCATTTGGGAGACAGGAGAAATTGGCAACACAGATAGTAAAGTGGTGAATTGCAGCCAGACTGCATGAGGATTTCCTCTCAGACATTCGGTTTTACTTATTTGTGGTTGTGCTGGTGATACATAACTATGCAAAAGAACCTTTCAAAATAAATCAAAAATGGCCACAAGTCAACTAAAGTCTTAAGAAAAAGGGTTTTCTACCATCACATTCCTCTCCCCAATGAGCACCAGGGTGACATATACCACAGAATAACAGATAAATTGTGATTGAGCAGCCGTGTAATCTGCTGGTGTTTTTCCTACTGTGTTTCATCAAGTGGTAAGTCAGCACAGCCATCTATCAGCAAAACTTGGCGCACTTTATTCTTCCCTCTGCAGACAAGCTTCATGGACATGCCGATTCTATTTTCCTGCAGAACTTGTTACCAATACCTTTTAATGACCATGGTGTTACTGTGCTCGATTGGTCGGCAAACTAACCCCGTCTAAACTCCACTGAGAGTCTGTAGATTATTGTCAAGATGAAGCTGACCAGAGCCAATAACGCAGATGAGCTGAGGGCTGGAGTCAAACGAACCTGGGCTTCCTGAACACAGGATGATCTCCTCCATGCCACGTCAAATTGATTGTTGGATCTCATTTCTCTGAGGAACTGAATTTCAGTTATTTTTCATTTGCTGGAAACCACCACATTAAAAACTAACAGAAATAAACATTTAAAATGTTTCAACATGTGCAATGAATCTACATAATACATGGGTTTGACTCTTAGAAAAGTAGTATTGACATTTTTAATCATATTCTAATTTATTAAGATGTACCAAAAATCTACTACATGGAAGCATAGTTTACTTTAAAAAAAGCCAAACAGTATTCATAAAAATGCTACAAAACAGTTAGTATTTTAGTTACTTTATTAGCCAGACTAGATACGGAATACATTTCATGTGAAACAAAGAATTCTACCAGAACATAAAAATAACTCAATCATTCACCATTCAAAAATAAACTCTTAATGTTTTAGACCTTTCAAAATTCAAAGGGGAGCAGGGCGGGGGGAGCAAACTCGTCTCCCTCTGCTCTTTTAGAGTTGTCTTGGGTCCAGAATGGATACCAGCTGATTTACACAGAGAGGCAAGTTACTCGGGATGGAATGCCAGGATCTTAACATACGTCTGTTACCAATTTATTCTCCCCCTTGAACCTTTAACATGCATATTTGCTAAAATAGAAAAAAAATAAAAAAAATAATAAAAAACAGATAAGAAGAAATGGGGAAATCCAAAGCTGGCAATGGAAGCAAAGACAAAATCCACACATCATTTGAATTCCTAGTTGGCACCAAAAACTTTCTTGTGTCTTTTAAGGCAGCGGTGGGAAATGCCACAACATTTTGACATCCTTCAGTCACATTTTACATTTTTTCCATTGTCTTTGGAGCCAGCTTCCCTTTGACCTTCACTCCATCGCAGACCCAGGCATCTTTAAATCCAAGCTTAAGACTTTTTTTTTTTTTTTTAGAAAGGCTTTTAATACCAACTAACATGTTGGCATTTTATCTACAATTTTTATTTTCTTGTCTGCTTTTATGGTTGTATGTATTTAAGTATTGTGATTCCACTATTAAGTGCTTTGGTTGCTTTAGCTGATTATTTTTAAGTGCTATATAGATCATTTTTTATTTATTGTTAAGGATAAGCCTAGGATAATAGACTGAGCAAAAATATGAAAAAAGAGAGAATTTTGTCAAAGTGTTAGTTTTGTCAAAATATGTTTTAGAGCTACCAAACCATACACTTGAAATTCTTCTATCAATTCTTGGACTCTAAGTAGCAGGGCAGAATTTAATTTCTTCCGATGTTTATCAGGTTTTTTAAATTATTCACGTCTACCATCAAGCATACAAAAACACACACTACAGCATTTACTATGTGACTATCTATCAGACAAGAAATATCTTCAAGCAAAAATGTAAAGTCTTAGTGTGAAAAACTAAAAAATACTCACCCACATTGAACAATAAGATGGAGTAGTCGGTTTCAATATGGATTTGATAGTCAATTCCGTCATTATGAAGGAATTTTGGACCACTTTTGCTTTATCTCGAGGTTTGCAGACATCAATCTCTGCTCCTTAAAGTCCCACCGCAATATTCTAATTAGACTGAGGTCTGAAATTTGACCAGATCTTTAAAGCATCTTCATTATTTTCTTTTTCAGCCACTCTGTTGTAGATTTACCGCTGTTTCATGGCCCAGTTTGGTCAAGCTTTTGTCATCAGATAGATGGTCTCACATCGAACTCTAGAATACTTGAGACACCACATTGACCTTGGATTTACAGAACACTTCATTATAGGTTCAATGACTGCAAGGGGACCAGAACCCGTGGCAGCATGAGTTTAAATAATCACCCTTCACCACCATCCTGGAATGCTAGCATGAGTTCACATATAAGGCTAGAGTATTGAATCGAGCTTTACAGCTGGCTAATGATGCCTCAGGCCATCCAGCAAGGGCTTTCTTTGAGATGCTTCCCTCAGGGAGAAGGTATCGTTCTGCAAAATGTACTACTGATCGCCATTTACACAGCTTCTTCCCACAAGCTGTGATTGCTTTGAACAAAGCATCTTTAAACTAGGCACTTGTATGTATGTATGTATGGATTTTATTGTACAGTATTTTTACTTTTATATGGAGCATTTTTTTAATATTGAGGCTTCATGTGGCTTTGTCTGTCTGTTTTCTATGTTGTGTCCTCTGATGTGTTTACGTTGACTCTGCACTCTGAGCTACTTGCACATTTTTTTCCAATGCAGGTAAAACTGCAAATGGCTAATAAAGTGAATCTGAATCTGAAAGGTTTGTGCCAATATGCTGCATTAGATTTTCCTCAAAGATGGCGCTTTGCATTTCTGCCTAACATCTCTAATTTACCAAAGAACAGGTTGGATCTGAAGCTTTGTTAGAAAGACCACACTTTCTTCTACAAATCCTTTCAAAGAAGCTAAATTTTTAAAAAAATTTTTTTTTTTTTTTTGATAATTGCACTCATACAGTGTTCCATTTAAGATGTCGACTGAGATGATGAGGTCAAATCCAACATCAAGAAGTTCTTCAGTTCTTCACCATTGTATGATCTGAACTCGGCAACTCTCTTAAATCTTTTCCATTTAAGAATTTAATTTCTAATTGTAGAATAACGGACTTAAAACAGTTTGGAAATAAACCCCCCTTACCACAGACTGGTGAGCAGCAGCAACTGCTTCTCTTAAATGGTCAACTTTTTTTTCTCCGCCACTGTCTTAAAACAAATCGTATCCTCTAGGCAAGCAAATCCTCTGGAGGTGGTCACACTTGCTGAAGATCAGTTCATGAAGTGCACTTGATTAGGAGTACCGGGCTATGACTTAACATCTTAAATAGCAAGGGTGCAGCTAGTTTTGCACACACAGCTTTTCCTTTTTCGCTTCCTTTAAAGTGTATTAATTGATGACCATTTTAAACATATCCTGTGTTTTTATGCACAGTTGTTTAGATTTTTGTTTGTTTTTTAGCCTGGTATTAACTGATAATTTTTATTGTGTACATGTAAAAAATTTTACCAGGCGATGTAATATTTTAAAGTAACACTCTATGTCAGCATCATAAATGTCGTTTAATTAAAAAACTCAAATTAACTACATTTATAAGTAGTTGCATATATTCTACACTAAATCATTATTTAGCAGTTTTTCAGTGAGGCTTTTTTTTTTTGTTTTGAACCCTAGCCCATAATTTAGTGTGAACTCGTGGGCGAAATCTAAACAGTGCTCTTCTTCCTCCTCAGGCAGCTCAGCAATGAGGAAATTCTCTCATGTGATTCATAAATGTATACAGTTGTGACACAATTTATATAACGTTGTTAACAGTTTACCAGCAAAACGGCCAGTTTCGGCTGCTGTTTCTTGGTTTCTGCTTTTGCAATACACTCTTGTTCAAACGGAAACTATCCTACTGGTTTACTTTCAGAGAAACAACTACGCTGATGTCTATCAGAAGTGGTATCTTCTTTCAGGCCTCGTACAGCGGAGTTACTGTGCCGTCCTTCCACTCAATCAGGATCTCCCCTCGCTGTAAGCTTGGGGAGGAGTGTGGGAAGTTCATGGCATGCTCTGTCAAGGCTGCTCTTTCACTAGGTACCGGCGATCCAGGAACACTCATCTCTGGCCTCGGGGAGTACGACTTCAAAACACAAACCACCTTCTTCCTCCTGGCACGACATAAAGAACCAGAGTGAAAAACAGGAGAACGTGGAATGCCTGAATGTTGTTTTTGATTAAAGGATTACAGCTAGATTTAGGCAAGGTCAACACACAAGTTTTAAAATGTAGCTGCAGGCAGTTTGAAGAGGTTTTAGAAGATGAGGTTTGGCCTTTCTTTTTCAGTCCAAAATATAATTTCACAAGAAAAATATTGAATTCATTCAAACATCCACACAAATGTTTGACAATTTTGTATGATTTCTCAATCCTTGGGGACCAATTTACAGTTCCCGTAGGTAAAAAGTTGCGTTTAAAGGGACAGTGTGTAATTAATTTGGCTTTTAATTAGCAAAAATCAAGTATTGCCTCTTTAAATACATATTCTGCCAAATTCTAATAACATCACATAAAAATTGTAAGCATTCTCATAACTTTGAATTAGTAGCTAATAAATACATTGGTGGCAGTGCACCCAATGGAAGACGCCATGTTGCCTTGCCATTTCTTATTACAGTAGCCAACAGGGGACAAACTTGTCTGTCTGCTATATGAAGACGTGCTGTTGGTGGAGGAGGTGTAGAAAACAAGCAAAGATGACTGTAGATCATTTTCTGTTGAAATGGAGGACCATTCATACTCTTTGCCCAGTGAGAGGGAACAGAAAGTAAGAGAAAGGATTTAAAAATGATGCAGAGGTTGCCCGCTTTCAGGTGGACAGGTATGACAATTCAATATAACAATGAAGTTTATTTTGGCGTTATGTTACAAACATGTCAGTGTAGTCCAGCAACTACTCTGTCCTCCCTGTAGAGACGGTTAGTTTATTCATCTCCCTCTCCCTCCCTGGAAGTATGTGTGCACACAAAGGGACGCAGTGATATCAGCTGGCCGGTTCACAGTGTCTATAGCGCAGCAGCGCTAGCTGGTCTAATTATTACTGGGTATTTTAGAGCCCAAATAAGTGACTTCACTTTCAGAAATAAACCCAAAAAAATTCAACTGATGGAATTTACAAGGGACTTTAGAAAAAACAAACAAAAACAAGCCTGAGATCACCTATAATAACGGGACATGGCAATAGTGCCAAAAAACATTTTGGACACTGATTGTAGCTGATTTGGTACCAAAACATGGAGGACATACATTGTTGTTTGTAATTCATTCAGCAAAGCACTTGATAGTGTGCCAGTTTGTAAATCTTACACATTGGGGCTTTAAGGGTTAAAGATAGAGTCAGTGATTCTTCCGTAGGTGTCCCCAAGTCCCTTAATACCGTCTTACCTTGGTTTTCTGCTCTTCAGTGGGTTTGAGTGAAAAAAATCTCCTAAATCCACTTTGTTCTTATTTCTTTCTACTGAGGCCTTCCTGTTCATCTAATAAACATGAACGCGGTTCACTTCTTGCGACTCTCAGTCATGTTCAAAGTATGCAGTGGAGCTACAATGAACGGCCAACCGCTAACCTAGCTGCTACATAAACACTAGATGTGCGCATGCGCAGCCAGCTGAATTAGCTGATCTGTAGTAAAGTGCAGACTGCAGACTTCGCTGGGTGCCGTTATGTCGAACTTGTCCCGATGAATACGGACTAACCACTGTTTACTTAAATCAGTATCACTTGTATATCCGTGAAAACTTAGAAGACCATTATATTTGGAAGACGCCGTGCAGTTAGGAACTAAACAGTGTTCATGATATTGCATTACTTGCTTCTGAAACACGACTTTGCCTTTCCTAGCAGTCATTTGTTCATGCAGATGTGACGTCAGCGCTGTTTGTGCAAAATGGGGGATCATGACGTCATAGGCTAAAATTACAATTCATAATATCCCTGAAACCAAAGCCGCACAAACGTTAGTTTTAACGTCAGAAACCTGCACAAAGGAAGCACTAAAAAAGTAAACCGCTTTGATTGAATTTGGAGCAAAATGAGGGGATGGTGAACTCTGGATGACCCTAAAAAATAATCTTTAATATTTTCGAAACCAAAGCAGCACAAACAATATGTTTAATGGCACAAACCAGCACAAACAAATCACTAACCATTCAGTCTATTTACCAGAGTTTTTTTTACATTGGCGGGGTGTAAGCTTCATGCAGCAGGAAAGAGCACGAACACTGGCATTATGTGAGCGCGTCAGAGTGATTAGCATGTGGGACAACCAACAGATAGGGCGATTCCCCCAAAACTTGAGGGACAGAGGGGAGTGAGTATATAAGGTCTATGGGTGAAAGCAGGAATAAAACTTTGACAAATCCATGCCCTTCGGACTGAACTGCAGAGATTGGTCAGAGTTTTTACAGGCCTGCAGCTGCCACAGAGAATGACTTTTTTAACCTCCTTTTTGTGAATACATAACATATTAACTACTATCAGGATGGAAGGACAATTTTACCCAGTATAACAAAAAGTGTTTTTGAACAGGAATAACAACTAGAGCTTTAATGTGTTATCTGAGCCCAACGTCAATAAAGCTTTGCATTTAGTCCTGTGTTAAATTGACCCATAACCAATTTGCATTAGCATTTCAGATAGACATCCTCTCTGTACTCGCAAGTAAATGTAAATCTTTTCATCGCTATTTCAAATCAGTTTATTTTTCTTGTTTTTTTACAGGTCCATGCAAAAGGATCAATACCCCTTGAACTGTTTTACATTTTGTAACAAAAACACTGTACACTTCTATTGGTATTTTAAGGTGATATATTTTTTTTATTAATTATTTACAGATACAAATTCCTGTCTCTTCCAACTTATAAGTAGTACTGCTCTGTGTTGGTCTATTACTGCCTGTCCGGTCGTAGTGTGATAAAATGGGAAATAGTTCAAGGGCCATTAATCTGTCGAGAAAGTGCTGCGAGTTATATGGTAAATCATGCTAATGGATCATTACAGAAATGCTTCACTCTTGGTGTATAATTGAATTTAATTCCACGTTATTTTCTGAAGAATTTATTACATTGATTGTGGTTCTGACATTTGGGCCAGCTGAGGCTTATAAAATATGTGTTCGCTGTTAGGTTTATTTGGATGAAGTGCAGAGAGGGGGTCGGCAACCTCTGGCTCTAGAGCTGCATGCCGCTCTTTAGCGCCGCCCTTGTGGCTCCCTGAAGCTTTTTTAAAATTGTATGAAAATGGAAAACGATGAGAGGGAAAATATATTTTCTATTCTAGTGTGGTTTCTGTAACAGGGAAACCCCGAGACATACATTCTAAATGTTTTCCAATGATGTAAAATGTACACAGTAGAATACATATTTCAAAATATCTGTCAACAAATCTATGCTGCGCAGAAAATAAAATCAAAGCTGAACTGTAAACAAAAATAATAATAAATCAAGTTATTTTGTAACTCTGATGAGACGGTATTCTACAGCCCCGCTCTGTGAGCGCCAGGTGCTGATCAGAGGGCACCGCTGATTGATGGGTGGGGCAGACGTTTTTATAGTTGGGCAAGTTGCTGTGTGCGTCTTTGATCTGGGCCCGTTTCAGAAAAAAATGGCTGATCTACCCAAAGTAGAAAGCTGCTGCTCTGAGTAGTTCTTCCTCCCTCTGTCATACTTGGGTTTTCGCTTTCAGAAGAGGTGATATCAGTCAGGTAACTAAACTCAGTGTCCAAAAACCATGACTTCAACGCGAGCACAAGCATTAAAAACGCCCTGATCAATGGAACGCAGATAACGTGTTTCACCATGGCAACGACAGGAAATAAGCCTTAAAGTGTGCATTTCCCGTGAGTGGAATTAGAAATTTTTAATGAAGGCATATGAAGAATATTTAGCCAAAAGAAATAATGCTGTTGCTGCTGAAAAAGCGAGTTGGCTTCATATGAGAGTTATTTGATGGAGAATTAAAGCTGCTTTATTACACTTCACTAATTCAACACAAAAGGGGAAGTGGGGAGGGCACATTGATTACAAAAAGCATTGAAAGGACATGGCAGCCAATCATGATGAAGTGTATTCAGGTATGGTTAGGTTCTAAGTTTTTTATGTTTAAACATACTCAACTAAATCATTAATTTGCTATATTCAACATATGCAATTAATAATGGGATATTGTGAGTTATTGAAATAACTGATAAGTTCATCTTTTTGCGTGGACAAATCCCCAGGATGGGAACATTGGCTTTTTGAGATCACTGCTATCTGTAGCAACTGATCCAAGTGGAAGAAAGTTGCCCCCTGACATTTCATACGAAAGTCATCCTACAGATTCTGGCCCACCCAAAACCAAAGAGAAGAGGATAATGCACAAAATTAAGCTAAAACTCTATTGTTTTATTTTATATACGTTACCGTGTCAAAGGGCTGCTGTTTTATTGCACTCTGTAGCCCAAATAAGGGATACGGGGATTGTTGTGTTTGTGAGCATTAAAGATAACTGCACTTTATTTCCATGGGGAGGTCTGAAGTTGTAGGAGGCCTATTGTGCATGCTCCATTGTTTTTTCGAATCCTCAAAATAAAAATTACATAAAAATAATTTCTTCATTATTCCTCAATGCAATGAAATATAATATGTTAATATTGTTATGGAAGTTAAATTTAAAGCCACATCATACAGCAGTATAGTCAAGTGGTGCTTTATTCTTTCCAGGATGTGCAGCAGGGAAAATAAAAATGTATCATGAATGCTCATTATGTATTTGTAGCCTACTTAGCCATTTGATAGTAAGTTAACATAGCTAATATAGACACAACCCATTTTGCCTTTATTATAAGGCTTACTGTATATCAGACTTTTAATTTTTTGCGGTTCCAGACAGATCTGTTTTTTTTTTTTTTTGGGTCCAATATGGCTCTTTAAAAATTTTGGGTTGCTGACCCCTGGTCTAAAGCCACAAGACCTATCTCTGTTTAGGATATTATATGCAGGCATACCAATAGAGGAACTGCTAAAAAAAAGACCTTTCCTACTACCTTTATATAAAAAAATCATCACTCCTTTCTTTAAAAAAAGAAAACACATATGCTGAGACCTGCTGTGGAACCTAAAGACCTACATGTGGCTCTAGAGCCATGGGCTGCAGAATCCAGGGTTAAGTATTCTATTATGATGGTTAATAGACAAGTGGCTAATGAATGTGTGTAAAAAGTTTATGTCCCCATAATAAACTGAGGACAAATGTTTGGCGTATGTGTGTGTGTGTTGCACTTCTCACCTATTGGAGTACACATTGATGATGAGAATTAAAGTTCCTAGGACCAGAGCCAAGGAGCTCAACACCAGCATGGTTATCTTCCATCCCATTCCTGCACACACATATATGTAAAGAGACCAGTGTCCTTTTTGTCTCCCATCAGCCTTAAAACTTGTGTTTAAATAAAAGCAAAACTGAGCCTGTAACTGAGTTTTATAAATGTTTCACCACATCCACAGAACCCTGTGCCACAATTTCTGAAGCATTACCTCCACCTAGAGGTTGTGTAAGGTAACTACAGTATGTCAGATAAATTGCGACAACCTAAATTCAACCTCATTCAATGGATTATAGTTTGCTGAAGTTACCATAGTCCACGGTGAAAAAAACCATTGTGGGATCTTCAGGAGATTTGGTGCCAGAGGAGTAGGGAATCATCCCATCCTGTACAGAATTTGCTTCCGTCCCTTTGGAGCCCAATATACCACCAACTGGATATGAAGAAAAAAATAAATAAAAATAAAACAACCATCCAAGTCACATAGAGGCCATTGCTGAAAATAAATAATGAGATACATTTTTTAAAGTTATTTATAAAAGTGGCAAGCATATTGGCTTAAAGGTGAAACATATTTAAAATTCTGTTCTATTTAAATTTAAAATAGGCTTTGCTCCTTTGTTCATGTTGTAGTTCTGCAGATTGTTCCCATGGCCTCTGTGAAGAGGCTGGCTGTCCTACTGGAAAACAGGCAGGAAAACTAACATTTAGGCAGAAAGCTGATCTTTTAATATAGGTAAAACAACTGAAGCGTCTATCATATGGATATAATAGCTACATGATTTGGTTATGGCGGTAATGGGCTGGATACATTTATTTTGTTGACTTGAGCTGCTTGTTCACGTTAAACAACGTCTTCACAGTGAAAAAGTTTTCATGGGTCATCCTATTAAAGCTCTGGTTGGTTCATTCAGATCAAGCAGTCTTACGTAATTTTTTCAGTACGTTTTTTTTAATATTTTGATTCCTGCACTATAAACCAGGTATGACCGCGTAATTATTTTTATCCACATACACGAACTGATGCAACATAAATTAAATGTTAAAACATGTATAGCCTGCACCCTATCTCTACGTTTTCTACACTATTGTCAGGGAAACTTAATCAACAACCTCCATCACACTGATACAGAGGCAGTTCTTAAATTGTAAGTACTGTAGCAATCCAAAGAATGACAATAGCTGGTACAGAAATATGCATTCGATTCTTTTTGGTTCTTACATGTTTTCCTTGGCATCTGCCTTTCAGATAAAGGGCGTTGAGAAGTTTCTGTCTTTTCTTCCCCCACATGATGAGGAGGTTGATCCAGGTCTCTGTTGTTGCACAACGTCTGGTTATCAAGAGCTCGCCACTTGCTGCCCTGCTTATAAAGATGGGGACCCATAAGAGCATCTGGAGATGTTTTAAAATAACTAAACTAACTAAATATAATAAAGGTATTGTACATGAGGTAGAGATTACCTGCTTATGTTCCCTCAACAGAAAAACCAAGGAGGAATCTTTCGTAGCACTCAAGTGAAACCTATTCTCAATCAGAGTTATGTGGCCTTTTTTTGAGCACGTCCACGCCTGGCTACTTGTCTCTCCTTCCACATCTTCTGCCCCAGCTCCATCGTTTAAAATGCAGGGCTGCAGAACAACACCCTCATACTCATCCTTCGGTGCGGTCAGACATTCTCCAGTGTGCTGGCTGCTGAGTGCCTGGCCTTCTGGGAGCCAGCGCCATTCCTGCACAGGCGAGAATGGGTTGCACTCTCCCAGTGATACTCGACCTCCTCTTGTTCCCCCTGGAACCTGCAGGCATTTGCCCAGAAGCTTGTTCCGAATCTTTAATCCAGACAACTCTGTGGAGGAAACATAACGCATGACGAACTTTGAAACAACCCAGAGGACTCTCACTTTTGTCCTTTTGGGAAAAAGGACATCAAAATAATATGAAATGCAAAATCCAAACATAAAGGGAATAAAATAGAAGAATACAAATATACTAAATAATTAAGAAACATAAAACAGGGGTGGAAACAATCAAGATATTGAAAACGACTTGAAATGTTTGCTTTTTGCTCATTTTAGCAACAGATGAAGTTATAAAACTATTATATAATAGCAATAAAAATGGATTTTTAAATACATAAATGCAGACCTACTAAAAAGTATACTCTCTTTTCCTGGTTGAGGTTCCTTTTACTTGAATTACTTTATCGATGCAGCAGGGGACATATCATTTTTAATGCCTTCCTTTTCACATTGAAATCATTCAGTTGTGGTCTATATAAAGTGGAGCTGCAATGTTTTGGTCTGAATTCCTTGTTTTGTTGCCCCACAGCCTTACTTTCACCCCTGTTCTGAGGTTCGCCAGAGAGCAACTTGTTTTGGTGCAGTCTCTTTAAATGCAAAGGAGGCACCTCACGCCCCGCCCTCATCCAGGTCTCAGAGCGTTCCACTCTGTTTTGGCCATTTTCGTAGTATGCTGGCGTACGGTGTAATGAATTGTGTGGGTTAATACCACCAACAACTAAACATTTTCACTCATCCACTTGTAGCTTTAGCATCCTTCAGTTCGGACAACATCAAGATCAACAAAAAGCGGCAATTATTTTTATTTTTTTAAATTCGTGAAACTGGAAGTCCATGACATTTTTTAGCAGCTGCGCAGCAGATACTTTGATGCTATTGTTAAAAAAAATGCAACAGAAAATAGAAAAACGGCTCAAAAAATATGACCCTAACAGAATATAAAGGTATCTACACAGCTTCTGCACCTAATTCACATTTTCTGCGCTGCAAGAAACTCTAAGTACACAACAAAATGTGTTTAAGGGCTAAAAAAAAAAGGATTTTGCATGATATGTCCCCTTTAACAGCATCCTTTAGGTCATCTGCATTGTTGGATTTGGTGTCTCTGATCTTCCTCTCCCATGTAGTTTTCAAGCCAATCAAGCACAGTGACACATACCATGGGCATTAAACCAGGTAAAGGTGCTCTTGGAGGCATGCTGGAACATAAAATCAGCCTGTTGAGACAGCTTGCCAGCGCAGGGAAGCATAAAGTGCTCTCGAAATCCCTGCCAGATGGCTGGACTGACTTTTGGACTTGATAAAAAAAAAAATTGAAACAAAGGATTCAAGCAAAGAAAGATGCAATGTGACTATATCTGGTAATCAATTATATGGCAAACTTAGAAATTTCATCACAAGATTACATAGAAATAAAAGGAGAAAATATGAGAATAATATAAATTCTAGTAAAAATGAACAAAAGAGAATGTGGAATACTATAAAAGAGTTGCTTGCAAAGAATGTTAATTGCTCTCAGTCTTTTTTAGAAGAAGATGAAAAATCAAACCTAAAGATATAGCTAATTATCTAAATAATTATTTCATTCACAAAGTTTATAAAATAATGAAAATGATGCCTAATGTCGATAATAGCACTTCTTATTTAACAATAGAAAACATAATCATGAAAAATAACAAACAGTAAATTTAAATTGAATAATGTAGATATAAAACTGATTGGAAATAAAATTAAGCAGTGTAAAATTAAACCGTGTTGCATTGATAATCGCGATTCAAAGTTTTTTGAAAATGTTTTTTCATTCCTAAGTTTAGATAGGTAACAATGAAAAGTTTCTTTAGAAATGAGCTTTTGAGGAGGGTGTCTGTCTGCTGTTAAATCTATTCACAAAGTTTTATGAACTATTTTATTGCTTGCATGATATGTTAAAGTTTTCCAAGATACGGAATTTCTGCTTTTCATTAGCTGTTGGCCATAACAAACAAATCAACAGAAGTAAACACTTGACATATTTAAATCACTGTGTTTAGTGAATCTGTATAATACATGAGTATTATACAGATACAGTTCATAATACATGAACTGATATAATGAAAAACAAAATCAACTTTACTGTTATTCGATAACGTCTTATGATGCACCTGTTTAATCCTCGACCTATGTGCGTGAAAATCCGCAATTATTCCAGATTTTCGCTCTCAGCTCTTGCTTTTAAAACATGTACAAGTTACATGTATCCTTTACATTTCCCATCCTTGAAAAAAGCATCACAAATAAGCTTATGGATTGGTCTATGACTTTGGTAGTTTCTTTCTGCTATTTTATTTTAAGACAATGAAGCACAAATTGAGTATAAAACATAAAACGTCGCAGTTCTTGTTGGTTAGTGTGCTAACCTGTGCTAAATCAGAACAGACAGGGTCAAAAAAGTACAGCTGCATGTGTTGGATAAATCTGTGGAAACTGCAAATGACAACAGATTTTACCTCTGAAAACGACAAGGATAAGCACACAGACGGAAGGCAGTCCCTTTCCTCTCATAGCGATGACAGGAACAGATAATAGTACGCTTGGGTTTTCCCCTGAGACTGTTGGCTTCTGTTTAGCAGCAGCAACAAGTGGAAGGAGGGAGCAAAACCCCCACTGTGGTCAGCAGGGAGGAGAGGGCCGACAGCAAGTTGGGCCAGAAAAATTCCTTAAAGGGGACATGTTGTTTTACTAATAATGTTCAAAGCAACTTGAGCTTTGAACATTACCAGCCATGAGCCCACAAGTTCTGAGTGGCCAGGTAGTATTACTCATTAACTAAATGTTATAATGAAAAGTATGGTGCTGTTGTGTAGTAATAGTGCCCTTAGATGTTAGATGATTCAGCACATGCATGAAACTGACCTGAATTTATCAGACGGCCTTGTAACAAGGGGTGATTTGATTTCAAAATAGGGGTGATTGATTTGGAGTTTCAATTTTATCACAATATATTGTGGTAATGTTATAATGAAAAAAGTTATTTCAGGTAACTGTATGGCTGTGACTGCATGTCAAATATTGCCCGGTACACACCAATACTGTCCTTAAAAACATTTAAAGATGTAACATATATTCAAAATATGTTTCATCAGGACTCCAGTTACATAAACAAGTGTGATTTTTTTTCTTTCTTGTTTTTTATTTTATTTCCAAACTACACACAGTAACTGCATTAATTTATATTTTTGAATTTATTGACACTCTCAATAAACCAACAGTGGAGAAAAAAGCAAAAATAACAACCCTGGCAGTAATGGGGGTTTTCAGACACCCCTAGCTGGATTTTATCGTCAAGATAAATCCAAATTGTTATCATGATTAGGAATTTTTAAAGATAACGCTAAAATTGATTGTTGATTAATTGATTAAGCCCCAGCCCTATTTCAAAATGTGATTTAGTGTCAGAAGCAGAGCCAGTAGTGATGACGGGATTACTCCTGTTAGTATGGAAGAAACAGGTGAGCTGTTGTACCAGTGTGTGAACAAACAAGCATTAGTTGTAAAGTAATATATCCACTTTCTATGCCCAAACAATATTAGTGACCTGTTATATTTTGTATCATTAAAAGATAATACACAAAGTCCACAAGTGAAAGGGAATAGGATGAAATAAACATGCATTTTTTAAATAATAGGTTGTTATTTTAAGTGGGCCGGTCTGAGGTATGAAACTCCAGAGCTGAAAATGAGTCCCACTCCGGCCCTGCCTCAGAACAAAGAACTAAGACCAAAGAGTATTTAAGATATTCTATTCTAGGAGATCCCCCTGAGAAGCGGAAAAGGAGGTAGCATGGCCATGCACATGCGTGCAGTTATTCAGAAAGTGTTTGTTGGGTTAAATTGATTATTTTCTTTAAAAGGGAAATCTTGTGGAAAAAGGTTTTGTGGCAAAACCTTTGCTATATAGAGAAGAAACAGCGCCTTCTATTGGCACAGTACCACAAAGAAAGATTAGGTGTCTGTCCAGCAATCAATTTATTTTTATTTTAAACATTAAAAACCAAATAAAACAAATCACACCACATACAAGTTCAGCTCATCTGTTTTTGACCAAAAGAAAGAAAAATCGCTTATACCTTACTTGAACATTTATGTTATTACCAAAAGTAAATAACATTGTATTATTATTATTATTATTATTGCTGGTTTGTGATGAGAACATCCAATTACATAAACTTGCACAGACCCAGAATACTGAGTACCTTTCGTTGAACATTAGTTTTTAAGGAAGTATTTATTTCAACAGTTCTAAGAATAAGGAAGCAGTAAAAAAAAGAGCGATGATGCTCTTTTCAAACAGAATGCAGCAAACACAGAGAATCATGTTAACAAATATGTTAACTATTACCAAATAAAATGTGTACACATACTGAAAAGAACTCTGAAAGTAAAAGAGTATGACAAACAAGCAACTGAAAACCTATATTACTATATACGCACATAACAAATAAGAAAAGTGGGGAAAAAAGAAACAAAACAAAAAAAACCTACAGTAGATTAACAGCACTCCCTCCACCACTACTGTAAACCGAGCTCTTTGTTACATCCAGCCGGGGGGAGAGCAGCACTCTACAAGCACTCTGCCAATGCCCCATAGACTACTAATGAGTTTTAAAGAGAATAAATCTGCTATTAGAGGTAAACAGTGCTACCATTTGAATGGAACATCCCTGCTCGTCGCTATGAGAAGCTTGAAAGCTGCTGTTGGCCTGCGTGATCATGTGATGTTTTCCTGTATCCTGATGCACAAAGAATGTTTTCTTAAGGACACAAAGAGAAATGTTCACATTTAGCCAAAACCTCCTCCGAAATATTTCCAGTGAATATACATAGAACAACACATAAACAACACAAAGCTGCTGGTTTCTACATTTTTTTAATCAATAACAAATGTGATTAATTTAAAGAGACACTACTGTTTATTACGGACTGCACAGTGCTGGTTTTACAGAAAGCATCTGATAGATTTCAATATTTCCATCAACACATTTAAGCCAATTTTGAAACTATTGCCATTCGAAGTTTTTTTTTTTTTTATCCATCTGACTTGTTCCAGTGAGGTGATGTCTTAAAAGCTGGGGCAGAAGGACAGATATGATAAATGTTTCTCTTGCCCCGCAAGGCCGGATACTGCAATGGTGCAGACATTAAAGCTAGCCAGTACTGGGCACCTGAGGCTGAGGATAATGGATTATCTGCAGTTATCAGATACTGCTGTGAGCTGATGTCTGATGCGGCCTTCAGTGAAAGTGGAGGATGTTTTGGTGAAATCTCCCCACACATCTAAACACAAAGCATATAGAGTATCTGTCGTCAGGATGGCAAGCAATGGAAAGCAGAGTTAACCTGACACACAGAGGCTGTAGTTCAGTAAACAAGCCTCCAGGAGCAGCTTATTAGGATATTTTACTTATTAGTGTAAATTATTCTGCACTGAAAAAGACAACTTTAAACACAGTTTGAGATTTGTTCTTCTTGTAAAACAAAAAGCCCACTCAAAGCTTTTATTTTTAACATCGATATCAAATGGTTGTGATGCTCCTTGATTGTCACAAGCACAAAACTGAAATATTGTGCAATGATTTGATTTGTGAAACTTTTAATCTGCTTGTGAAAAAAAAATGTGTGCCCGCATTCACAGGAAACCCCAGAGTCCTCTCAGAGAGCTCCTATCTCAGCCTAAAAATTCTTACAAAAGAGTCATCGCTTAAGAGCGATTCAGATGGCTGCTGATAGCGACTCTGAGTGAGGAAATGACATCATTTTTTATCTTAGAAGTGTTAACCTCATTGCTAGGTGTGATGCTGTCTTTCAAGAGCTGTGATTGGTTGATAGTACAAGAGAAAAACAAACACGCAAATGCAAATTAACCGATTACACTGATTAGAAAATGTGTCTCATTAGGAAACTTGGGAAATTAATTGATTGTCACACAGCATCAAAATCTTTGAGTGTATCTTATTTACATCCTCATCATTATTTTGATTTGCTTATTAACTTTAACTCTCCAGTCATTTTACTACTTTATCTATATGATACTGCGATGGACTGGAGACCTGTCCAGGGTGTACCCCACCTCTCTCCCATTGACAGCTGGAGATAGACATCAGCACCTCTCGCAACCCCAATAGGGATAAGCGTGTTGGAAAATGGATGGATGGATCTATATGATAATGTACACATACCTGTCAACATTTTATTTGGATTGTCTGCTGGTATAAAGCAGTTGTATTTGGCAAAACGACAAGATAAAATGGAGAAAGAAATGTTGAAAAAAACTGAGCAGGACAGCTGTTCTGTCCAGTGCACAGCTCACAGCGCTGGGAGGAGAATATAGGAGTATTGAAAGGTAAATTGGTCCCTGGATCACAGTGCAAATACACAGACTTTGAAGCATATTGCTGTCGATCAATGTGGCTTTTTATTTCTTCAAATAAAATGAAACACCTTACAATGTCATCATGCCTCCTTTACAAAATAAAACAAATCCTAAATATAATATTTAAATAAACACAGAAACACTTTCAGGATCTTTATTCTGATATAGCAAACACACAAAACACAAGCTTTTAAAATGCTTTAGACAGGACTAATAGAGAGGTAGAGGTATAACAGGCAAAATTCATGCTAAGAATGAAGGACACTTTAAATGTTACATAAGGCTTTTTAATCCAAGAGTGTATCCTGAGAATGTAGGTTTATGGTTTTAATATTAGCACCTGATAAAAAGACCACAGACATCTGCAACATGTCACAGCAAACACCTGTTTTAGATGCTGCTTAAGGGTTAATATTTCCAATACTGCATACAGTGGCTTTATTATAAATTCATACTCATAAAGCAATACATTTAAGTGGTTAAATCTGTGGTTTACTATACATATGTTAGCAATGATTTTCATATTTGGTTACTTAGTATCAGCATTTTCCAGATTAGGAGGTGGGAAAAGCAGTTGGTATGCCGGAGGATCATCATTCGTCTGAGACAGGAAGTCTGCGCTCATGTCTGGAGCAGAAGGCGGTGGGTTGAAACCAGGAGCTGACGGTATCGTGGAGGGAAAAGGTGGCTGGATCTGAGGGCCTGAAGGAGGCACGTTGAATGCTGGGGCAGCCGGTGAAGAGGATGAGGAGAAAGACGGTGGAGGTCCATATGGAAAAGGCGCTTGTGGCACTGAGTACATGGGAGGTGGCTGAGGAGGATAAGCACCAGGCGGTCCGTTATGAACCTCTGGGTACGCAGGTGGTGGCGCAGAAGGACCTTGGGCGCCTGGGTAGCCATAAGGACCGCAAGATGGTAGTGAAGGATATAGACCACCAGCCACAGCAGGGGGAGGGAAGTCGCTGTTAGTTGGACCACCAAAACCCTCAACAGGATAAGGACCCACATTCCCACTGACTCTGTCACGAAACATTGGATGTGCAATAACCACCGGGAAGATGATCTCTGGATCAAAAGCAAAGCTGATGTCCAGGTAGACCTATGAGAAAACACGCACACCTGATGAGAAGATGACGATTCCCCTTTCAAACGAAACAGTTTTAAAAGAACATCAGAGTGAAAAAAATGAAAAGCATCCAGTCAAAATGGCTAGAAATAAAAGGTTCTGCTTGACACGCTTTGTGCTTCAAAACGTTACGTACCTTTAACTGGTGGGTCACTGAGATGATGTCACAGTTCTCGATCGAAGGCATCTCATCAGTGGGAACCTGCAACTCACACCTGACCTCGTGCTGGGTGTGGGGTTTGATTACCTTATCCACCACTTTTTGGACGCTGTATTCCTCATTTTTGCTGTCTCCTTGGGCCAAAAACTCAATACGCCGTAACAAGTTAAATTTGGGAGTCATGTTTCGAGAAGTGGCGTTGTTGACTTTTGCAACTATCAGCATAGTTTCACCTGTTAAGAAAGAAAAACCACCTTCAGTTGTTTACATTTCTTAAAGTTTCAAATTCAATCTTTACGTTAGACTTCAGCGTAAGAATTAAAGAGAATGATACGCTGAATGAGAAGACTCGTGACTTATCATTTCTATAAGTGAACAACATTGTTGACTTATATTGGTGACTGTTTTGCAAAATCTTGGCAGTGGTGACCATCACAGAATAAATCTAAGCCATCCCGTTGTTTTCAGAACAAATTAGCCATGATCCCAAATATGATATTTAATCCTAACTTAATCTCTGTTTATTCATTGAATACGTTCAAAGATCAAAGTAGCAGCATTGTTTAAATTGCTCTTATTGATTTTACACCACAAGGCCTTAGCCAATTAATCATCAGCTATAGTTAATGATAAATATCCCTAAGCAACCTTCTAAATGCTTGGGATGCTGCTGTAACCCTTGGGAGTTACAGAAAAAGGTCTAATAATGTACTCTGGTTTATATTTTCACCTGAGTGAACACATGACATTGAAATTCACAACAAATCTTAAGAGCTTTGAAAGACTGCAACATCAGTGTCTGTTTTACACATTCTTCACTTTCCCTTTTCACCTTTAGCTTTGCTGTGGACACCTGAAGGTTTTAAGGAAAACAGATGAAAATATTAATAACTTCAACCTTGCAAAAACCCTCAGATCCATCTGAAGAAAGGTAACCCTAGAGTTTGATATTGCCACAACCATTTTTCACTGTCTGGTGCTCTTTAGTTGATGTGCACCATCGTACTGGCGCTTAATTTCCCATTTGGAATGTATTGCTAAAAGGTTTTGAGTTTGGTTTGATCAGCGATTCATGCATTCCGCCGCAAAGTTTAAGAGTTAGCCAGGTTTGAAGATCTTTTAACCCAACTAACTACTTAGCCCAGTTACTCCCCCCCGCCCTCCAATAAAAAAAAAAAAAAAAGACAGAAACTGAATAAAAAGTTTCTGCAGGACACTTCAACCACTGGGTTAATGCAGATTTTCAAGTTTATATATATATATATATATATATATATATATATATATATATATATATATATATATATATATATATATATGTATATATAATATAATATAATATATATATGTATGTATATATAATATATATATATACATATATATATATATATATATATATATATATATAATTTATTTATTTATTTTTCCACCTGAATTGTAATAAATGCATAGCACAGTTAGGGAAGAGAAAGTTTGAAAAGGTTTATCATAATCTCGTTTTTTGTCACGCCACAAAAACCTGTTGTTTTAACAGGGGTGTGTACACTTTCGAAGGCCGCTGTACCTGCAATACATGGCATGCAATTTGAATTTAGATTAAGAGAAAGATAACAAATCCAAGTCAACCTCTATACCTGCCAAAATGCCAAGAAGACTTCTAGTATTTAAACAGTTTATAAGTGAAAAGGAATGCGACTACCTGGAGTGAAAGCCGTCTTGTTAACAGTGGCATCTATGTGCACCTGTCCCTTAGAGAAAATCCCTGTTTCCTGCTCTGTAGAATCGGTTTGCTGACACTTGAGGACAGAGAAAGAAAACCAAGAAAGTCGTAACAAAATCATGAAAATGAGGTTATGTCAACATTACAGCATGTAATGGTGCCCCTGAATAGATTTTATGATAGTATTCCTTTTTAATCTAAGACAGCAGTACCGCCTCAGTGGGTCAAGAGCTTCACTTGTGTCTGGCTGGTTCAGATATAAGGAGACAAGACTAATCACGACCAGTCATACCTGGTATTAACAACAGTTTCCCAGTGTAAATGCAAATAAACATGTAGCCAGTTCACAGAGTGAGCTATCAGATGACCAAATAAGACAGGGTATCTGCAGGTCTACTGTACTTACTGCAACCTTACAGATCAATTCAATCACTTGAACGACATCAGTATTCAGATATTAAAACAGTTGACAATCATCTGGACTGTCTTTTTTTAGTTATTTTGGCTACAAACTCTTGAGAAGCTTAGTTGTGCTTACTAATGGACACAATATTAGAGGAAAAGGAAAAGGATTAAATCTGGAACTGTGCGCCGTGTCAGAGCATAGTCACAGAAGACTTTTAGCCATTAAACATCAGCGCAGGTAAACAACTGATGGCTTTCTTGCACAAATCTATAGTTGTTTACACACATTTCTCAGGTCAAATGTGAACATTTCACATAAAGAGAGACTTTGTATGGGTCATTTTATAAAGGAGACCACCCCTGAAGGGGGTCTGAGAAAAACAGTTCTAAATGCATCTTGAGTGCATTTGTTGTTAGTACTGCCAAGATACAATCGGATCAAACAGGGTTAGTGACAGGTTAACCTCACACTTTGGATTACAGTGATATGGTTTTGATGAATTGACTCTGGAAATATTTGACATCAAATTTTTTAAACCACTAGAGGCAGCCTGAGGTACAGTTTGAGAGCCATGTGTTGTGCCATCAGGCCATTAGGAAAAATCTGAATGGGTTGTAAGCAAAGGAATTTTACACATCCACGCAGAGACAACCCCGTCAGCAGGGTGCCCTGCTATGCAGCCAGGCTACACCTCACTGGTTGTCTTCTATCCTGGGGACTCTCGAGGAGAGGGTCCGCGCTGGGAAGACCAGCCGCCCCTGCAGACCGCATGGGCTCAAAGACTCACAAGCTGGGTAAAATGTGCTTTCTGTGAAACTCATTTGCCCGTCGCTCCAGGAGCTCATTTATCCTATATGTGTGCAGAGTTTGCTGTTAAAAGAACGGCAGTGCTCGAATCATCCCTTTCAACTATTGTGCTGATATCAGCTCTTGGGCTGATATTCACCGGACAATACCTAACAGACAGAGAGTTATTTATTAAACATCAAATAACTTTAAAACAGTGTGTAATAACACAACTAGGGCTGGGCAACGATTAAAATATTTAATCGCGATTAATCGCGATTAATTGCATTGTATTTACAAACTCCAAGAATGAATTCAAAAGTAGTGTAAAGAGCACTTTTATTTTAATGTTCTGCTGCCATATGAACAAAAGTGTTGTAACATTTGTAGCACTTATCAGTAACACATATTTAGTGTAAAGCTCAACAAAACAAAAAATAGCAATAATAATAAATTAAAGCTTATTGCCACTGACAGGGAATTCTCTTTATGGGGAAAAAATCTACCAAAAACAGGCAATTTCTGAGGTAACAGCAGGGAGCAGCATTGCCATTTTATGTTCAATACCAAAGATTAACTTGGGGGTCTGCGTCTAAGCAGACCCCCCACGCTCCGCTCCGCACAAAACTTGTTCCGGCCGCCAACTCACCGCCTCGCCTAAGCAAATTCCTGCGGGAAACACCGCCTTCCGCATGTCAGCTTTGTTTTTTTCCGGCCAGCACCTTTCTTACTCTGAATCCGAGGTTTGGCTGACAGTGAGGTTATTGGCGCATTATCGCCACCTACTGTTCTGATTCAAACCCCTACACCGCAGCAACAGACCTTCACAAAATAAAAGCATGTGAGCAACATGCGTTAACGCGCGTTAAAGAAAATATCGCCGTTAATAGTCTAATGAGTTAACGAGAAATTAACGCGTTAACTTGCCCAGCCCTAAACACAACACATGGATTCAGAGGATCTGTCATGGGTCTCAACTTGCTGTTTGTTCGTGCAGTCCTTTGATTTATTTTTCTGGTTTATTAGTGCTGGTCATAAAATTTCCATTGGTGTCATTTTCATGTTGCATGTAAAAACTGTAATGCATATAAGAATCAAGAATATTAGGTCTAAAAAAGAGTCTATAGGAACTATTATGTAGGGGCAAAGAACAAAAGTGTACTGTAAATAGAATATCCACCCTAAAATGTTCATGATAGAAAAGTAAAAGGGCAGAATTTGAGGTGGCTTATTTGATGTCTACATACATGCTGTAATATTATACGCACTAAAAGAGTGTTGAAGTTTGAAAAGGACTTGGAGACAAAATTTAGCTCTTTGTCTGCAGTGGAATCCATCCTCCAGCTCCTGGACAGCTTGGCCTCTAGTTTGTAGACAATACTTCCATGATTTCCTTTGAAAGATGATGGCATGTTTCTGTATAACAGAGAGGTGATGGTTATGTAATGATAGGCACATGAATATCATATCATATATTCAATGGTGTGCTCCAATTGGAGCACACCATCAGCACCGCTTCTATGTATTTTTACTCGTCCAATAAATTACTCAAGTAAGAGTAAAAACAAAGTATTTGGTAAAAGGGATAATCAAGTAGTAACATTGATCAAGACATCTGATTTAATTTGTGAAAAATATGAAGTTATGTGCAAATTTTGGTATTTTAAAGAACCCAATTAAAATTAATAAAACTAAGAATAATTAGAAATGTTCTGTACTCAAGGGCGTCCCCCGCCTCTTGTCTAATGACTGCTGATAGGCACAAGGCACCCCACAACCCTGCAACGATAAGATAGTAAAAAAATAAATAAGGCAGAGGAACCCCCACCACAATCCCCCTCAATCAATCAAATTATCCAGACAGATTGGTTAAAAAGTTTTCTATCTATGAAAACCCAGCAAATTGCATCAAGTCATTGACTTGGACCATTAGACCCTCCTGAAAGAATCTGTAACCACAGTGGGCAGTCATCTGCATTGTCGTTGGTTTCACAGCAACCCTCAAAACATAAACAACAGAGAATTTGTGACAAAAGTAATCAAGGTGTGTAGAGTAGCCAGAAATTGTACTCAAGCAAAGGCTGGTTCACATGGCAGGATTTTTAGTGCCGATTTTCGGCCTAATCCACCCCTTCTGAGATGCACCGATTATTGGTGTGTCTCTTAAAAATTTCTTAAGAGCTATTCCTGCAGTGTGTGGTGTCTTAAAAGCGATCTGGTCCGCTCAATAGAACGTCAGGACCTCTCTGACCTCAAACCTTAAGCCGTGTGAACCAGCCTTTAAATTAGCCGTACTTCACATAATATCACTCAAGTAGAAGAATGGTTTTGTATGACTACGCTGAGAGGTAAGTTTCACTCAAGTAAACGTAGCTAAGTAAATGTAAACCTAATTATTACCCAACTCTGGCTTTAGTATACAGGAGCCTTTTAAGGAGAACGTTCTTCACTCATTTTTGGAAGAACTTTACAATGTAGAAGTTTGGACATATGTTTTTTTTTATTTGTCAACTCCTTTCCAATACTCACTCTGATGGAATCTTAAAGCTGAATTTGTAGACATGGATCCCTTCAGGCAAAACAGTTTCTAGAAATAAAGATAAGACATTTGGTGAATTTAGTTAAATTGACTAAAAAGTGCTTCCGGTAATATGTATTTAACAGAATAAACTATCTTACAATAAAGTGGTTTCTTCGATTACATTGATGTACAAGCTGTAATATGCCCTATTATTAGGAATCTATAGTGTGCAGAGGTGATACAAGCATAGAAGGGATGCTGGCTAACCATTCCCTTCTGTCAGCCTTCGCACAGGACCTGTTTACACTACTATGTTTTTGATGGAAATGGAAGTTTTGTTGTGTTTCTACTGTTTGTCTACACCCCAATGGCATGTGTTTTCTCCGAAAATGGCACCATTTGAAAATGGGTTCTAAAGTGCAGCATTTTGAAAACATACTGGCCTCCGTTGTCTTGTAGACATTTAAAACAAGAGCCTGCCTATTTAGGAAAAGCCCTGGCCAATGTGCAGTATGACTTATTGCCTTTTTTAAGCAGGGAGTGACATGCTGTTGAGTTTCAAAGAACATGCCTGGCATGGCAGGGAAATCTCAAAGTTTCTATGCTTTTACTAGTGCCATGTGCATGGAGAACGTAATTAAAATGCTGTAAAGTAGATGTTATTAGAAAAGGAACACCAATCCTGTTTTCAGTGGATCATTGTGTGCACAGGGCCAAGGTCATCTGAATAGCTATGACTTAAAACATTTGTAATCCCTATAGAATAACTGAGTTGAGTCTATATAAGGAGTTTATCGTAACATAATGTGGTCCTGAGGTCTGTTTCACAAAAGCAGAATTTAGAAATCAAGGATAATAAATAAAGCTAGGCTTGACCTAGTGTGAACAGTGCATCCTGGGTTTACCTGTTTCATGAAGGCCAAACCAGGCTCAGGAAGTCAGACCAGGTTCAAGTAATTCATGGAAATGCTCGTCTGCTGCTTTCTTCAAGAGACCATTGGGTCGATCACAGATTCACTGGTCTTACAAAGGATAACTTGCGTGCAGCATACTTTATACCAAACGAGCAATATCTTTTGATGGAGGCTTATGAGGAATTGAAGCACATCATGCTCACTTAAAAAAAAAGAAACACTGCCGCTACTATAAAGGAAGACACATGTGTTCGGAACTACTTATATAGAAAACAGGTGTTACACCATTTTCAACGACTTATCAGGTGTTGTGACTCTAGAGGGCACTATTTTGATGACCCTTCCATAACTCCTGAAAGAAAAGCGGCAGAGAGACGAAAATTTTAAGGAGACAGCGTTAACCTGGCTAAGTCCTAATATGCACAGTTTTTTTAAGTGTAAAGGTGACAGAACTTAGGACTGCTGCTCCGAGGTAACCAGTTGTGACAGCAGATGCTGCTATCATGATATGTAACCTTTCCATAACTCCTGAAAAATAGCTTTAGATGGATGAAAGTTTTTCATATAGTGGTGGGAAGTAACAAAGTACATGTACTTCGTTACTGTACTTAAGTACAATTTCCGTGTATCTGTACTTTACTTAAGTAGATTTAATAATGAATACTTTCTACTTTTACTCCACTACATTTAACAGTAAGTATCTGTACTTTCTACTTCACTACATTTCTATACAGCGTTTCGTAACTCGTTACATCCAAGACGCATTTCGGTTTTTTCATTTGTTCGTTAGTTTGAAAGTATCCAATGGCGAGAGCAGAATCAGTCCGCTGAACCAATCCAAAGTGGGAAATAACCATTAGGCCCTCCCTCAAGAAGAGCAGCACAGTACGCAGGACCTGCAGAATCATTAACTCCCAGAATGGAGTCCAAGGATAGTCATCCTCCAGAAGACCTGCCCCACCCATGGCCTTATTTAAAAGATTTCTTTGAAATAACTGGGTCAAAAAACGCTTCCTGGAGATTCCAATGCCGCTTTTGCCTTCCCCGAAAGCATGAAATTCTATCTTTCAAAAATTCACTATCAAATTTGAAAAAACATATTGAGGTAAGTTAAGTTACTAAACGCTGTCGATATTGATCCCTGGAATTCTGATGCATAGAATAAAATATCTAAATCTAAACTGTCACAGGGGGTAAACACAATAAAAACATGCTTTATCTGCAGCATTGCTCATTAAAATGGTACATTACTGATTTATTAAAACTAAATACGATAGGTACACTTAATGACATTATATAAGCCGTTAGGTATTATGGTTGGCAAGTACTTTTACTTTTAATACTTAAGTAGTTTTAAAAGCTTGTACGTTTTTACTTTTACTTAAGTAAAATAATAATGTGGTACTTTACTTTTACTTGAGTAAATTTTTGTCTGTGTATTTGTACTTTTACTTAAGTACATTGTATGAGTACTTTCTCCACCACATATATATATATATATATATATATATATATATATATATATATATAGATAGATAGATAGATAGATAGATAGATAGATAGATAGATAGATAGATAGATAGATAGATAGATAGATAGATAGATAGATAGATAAGCTATATATTACTCATACTAGAAAATGCCACAAAGATGGCTTGGTGGTGTGCCAACTCCTTACTTAACATTTACACTTGCACAATAATGTTACAGCACTGAATGTGCAGTACTTTCAAAAGCAACTTTTTGTAACCTAGAAATGGGTGAAAATCAATAACCTCATTGAAATAATTTTTGATACAAAGATGCAGGGAAAACGACATGCACTGTAGCTATGCTGTGCTTTCTAACTGAATGCTGCAACCAGATCGCCTACCCTCCGAGTCCTCTGGGATTAAATGCTGTTTCAGTTTAAAGTATCTCCGGTGCGCATAGTACGTGTGCGTCCGATCGCCGCTCTTTCGCGTCCATCGGACGTCTGCGTCTCCTTTAGCCTTCACAAACAGCTTCTTTACTTTGGTTTCCTTCGATAAGGACAGAGTTACTTGTCCCGTCACAACGTCCCCCTCAGAAAAAGTGTTCTCCTCATTCAGAGCGTCGCAGCTGAGAGTAAAGCTGTCTACTGTAGGCATCGCAGCACCCAGGGAACGAAGAAGATAACAAAACGAAACCGTAAAATCACTCGGGTAACTCTTTTTTCCCCCTCTCTCACTAAAATGGTGTGCCTGTTCTGTGACTGTGGGGAAAGACACGCCCAGAACAGCAAGCATAATTTTTCCAGTAGACCTCTACTGCCCTCCGCTGTAGACACGCGATTTACAGAAAGCAGTTGTATGGAGGACCGAACGTGCCACTATCCCCTTACACTTACTAAATTGCAAACAAATGAATCAAAATGAATGTATCTCTATTTAATTGAATGTGACAATTGATTTATTATACTGTATAATAATCCTAATTTTTCAATAATGTCATGTTTCAGTGATGCTGGGGATCCAAATGCAGAGGTCAGGACCAGAACAGTTAAGAAAAATAAAATATATAAATAAATAAATCCAGGAGAATTAATGCTGGGGACATATAACAATTCATTATATGAAAAAGTCATATATAAATTTTTCAAAGTATTTTAGACAACAAAAAAAAATAATTAAACTATGGCTATTACAAGGATTGTTTATATATATATATATATATATATATATATATATATATATATATATATATATATATATATATATATATATATATATATATATATATATATATATATATATATACCACAGCAGGACTGAACCCTGTGGTACTTCACAAGTGACCCTAGTGTTTGAAGAAGATTTATTATTAACATGAAAGAACTGGAATCTGTCCGATAGATAAGATTTAAACCAGCCTAATGCTTTCCCCTTAATCCCTACAGTATGCTCAAGTCTTTGCAGTAGAATATTGTGATCAACTGTATCAAATGCAGCACTGAGATCTAACAGGACAAGTACAGACACAAGTCCATTATCTGAGGCCATGAGAATATAATTTGTGACCTTCACCAGAGCTATTTCAGTGCAATGATGACTGAAACTCCTCAAGTAGGTCATTACTTTGTAAATGTTCACATAGTTGATTAGCAACTACTTTCTCAAGAATTTTAGAAACCAAAAGAAAATTAGATATAGGTCTGTAATTTATTAACTCATCTTGATCAAGAGATGATTTCTTAAGTAAAGGTTTAATAACAGGTACTTTAAAAGCCTGTGGTACATATTCATTTACTAAGGATAGATTAATCATGTCTAAAATAGTGCCACTGATCAGAGGGAATACCTCCTTAAACAACTTGAATGGGATTGGGTCTACCATACAGGTGAGAAGGTTTAGACGAAGCTAAAATTTTAGATAGCTCAGAAAGCTCTACTGCTTCTAAACAGTTCAAACACTGCACAGGTTCTAGAGATTCCTCCAATGCTGCCTCACTTACCGAGGATGAGGTAATCATCTTTGAGATGCCAATTATTTTATTTTTAATGGAATCAATTTTATTTATGAAGAATCCCATAAAGCCATTACTGCTAAGCGCTAAGGGAATGGATAGATCAATGGAGCTGTGACTATGGGAAAGTTTGGCAACTGTACTATAGAGAAATCTAGGATTATTTTTATTTTCCTCAATGAAATAATCAAATTAGTACAGAAATTTTTACCTTATATTTAACAAAAATTTAAAGGATGGAGGTTAAAAAATCAATCTCTGTGAAAGCTTCAGGACTGTAAAAATCAGACTGAATAGTAGGGATGATCAGAAAATTGGTCCTGCCCACGCACCCCTCTGTCCCTGGAGCTCTGGGGTTATCACGTTATCTATTAGTTGTCCAATATGCCAATCATTCTGAAGTGCTCACGTAACACAGATGTGTATACATTTACCTTGTTAGTTTCCGCTTGCTTGCTGTGCATGCTCTTTTCCAGTGTCTATATATCCGGTTAGCTTGTAGCTCCGCTGCACTCAGCATATACTTTGAAACGTTTATGAGAAGAATAGAAGGCCTCAGTAAAAAGAAATAAGACCAGAGTGTATTTGGGAGATTTTTTTCATGCAATCCCCCTGAGAAGCGGAAGAGCAGGTAAGACGGTCTTGTGCATGCACAGTTATTCATAAAGGGCTTACTTACATTTATGGAACAATCCCAGACTCTACATTTAATTATATACTTAAAAAATTAACTATTTTAAACAATAAATGAAATGATTTGTTTATTTTTTATTTTCTTTTTATTTAAACAGCTTAAATTCATACATGCAATTGTTGCAATTTTGGTCCTTCTTCAGTTTCATAATGAAATTAATAAAATAAATAATAACCTCCTGCATGTTAGTTGATAAAGAGTTTTCACACACCAAACCTGGTTATTATATTTAACATTTTCTCTTTGAGCTTAATCTGTTTCCCAATACATGCAACGTTGATGCAATTAAATAATTCATAAATACATACATCAATATACAGTAAAGCAAATTAACGCGATTAAACATTAATGTTGGCATCATTTCTTAGGTTCATAAATTGTTTCTAAAAGAACTACTTATTATTAAAAGCTTGAAAGCTGCATGATCATGTGATGTTTCCCTGAATCCCAACGCTCCATAATTTTTTTTTCATAATGACACAAACAGAAATGTTTATATTTTGACCAAAACCTCTTCCAAAAAGAAAGGTACAACATTTGTAAATATACATAGAACAACCTGTAAACACCATAGAACCAAAGTTGCTGGTTACTGATTTTTCTTTTTTTTTTTAATCAATAACGAACATGAATAATTTAAAGAGACACCACCATTTTTTATGGACTACAAAAAAGTCCAAAGTGCTGATTTTACAGAAGGCATCTGATAGATTTAAATATCTTCATCGACAAATTTAAGCCGATTTTGAAACCATTGTCATTGAATGTTTTGCTTTTTTGATTCGTCTCTCTTGTTCGAGTAGTGATGGCTTGACAGTTGGCGTAAAAGGACAGATTTAATTGATGTTCCTATTGCCCTGCAAGGGCCGGCTACTACAATGATGCAGACATTAAAGCCAGCCAGTACTGGGCACCTGAGGCTGTCGATAATGGATTATCTGCAGTTATCAGGTACTGGTGTGACCTGATGTTTGATACGGCCTTCAGAGAAAGGGGAGGATGTTTTGATGAAATCCCCCCCCAAATCTGAATATAAAGCACATGAAGTATCTGTCTTCAGCATGGCAAGCTATGGAAAGCAGAGTTAAACTGACACAGATAGACTGTGGTTCTGAAAACAAGCCTCCAGAGGCATGGAAGTTTTACTTATCAGTATAAATTATTCTGCACTGAAAAAAGACAAATTTATACAGTTTGAGATTTGTTCTGCTTGTAAAACAAAAAAAAAACCATACAAAGCTTTTATTTTTAACATCAAGATTAATTGGTTATAATGATCCTTGATTGTGATAAGCATATAACAGAATTGTTGTGCAATGATTTGATCTGTAAAGGTGCGCTCACACTGAACACGAATGTGTCAGGCCAAGGCGAAAAGAATTACATGATATGCGTATGCACAGGCACCACACAGGAGCGACGTGACGCAACACGAGGCTGAGCGAGGCCACAGAGGCAGTTCTAGCGATGCAAAATGTGCAATTTAGGCAATTTAAGTGATTTAAGCGAAGACAGAGTGACGGGAAACCTGTGAGAAATGCAAAGCGACAGTTGCTGGAGTTAAAAAAGCTTAACTTTTGTGTCTTGTCGTGCCGCGACAACCAATCAGGATCTAGATGTGGCTGTGACGTGGGGTGAAGGACTGCGGCGGAGACGAAGCAGTTTTCATTCACCATGGAATACAAGCTGATAGTGACAGTCTGCGGGCGGCCTGAGTTTTGTGACTCAACCAGCAATTACTACTGAGACAAGTCCAGAATGGACCAAGCCTGGATATATTGAATGAGTAGACTGGAGTGGCAGGTCAGTAGAAGCGTTACTAGATAGGGTCATTGTACTGCTGTATTTCTGGCTTGTTTCTTGCTGTGCGAGAGGAAATCATTCAATCTGAAAAAGAGAGCAGCCATCAATGTTTAGTCCCTCAAATCCCCTTTCTTCCTCAATGTAAACTTTAGCATGGCTTTATCCAAATACACTTAATAATAGCTTCTAGCTCCTTTACCTTGACCTTTCATGGGGTCAACAGTAAGAACCTTGACTCTTTCAAAAAGGTTGATGACCCCTGCTATAAGGGTATTCGGATTGAGCCCATGTCCAGATTCCTAAATTATCAGGTTGGTGACATGTTCACCCAAGTTTGAGTTAGAAGGCAACTGAATAGACCCCTTGCAACCACGTGATTCCGTTACCCAGAACCCCTTGCGTGGCGGCCATATTGGTTGGCACGCCATTTGACAAAATGACGAGTTCTCCAGGTATTTTTCTTCTTTAGATAAGGTATCACAAGATCGTTTTAAGAGTAAGTTGATGGTTGATGGGATCAGATTGCCAGATCCACACAGCAAAAGCCTGAAGGGACATGCTGGCCAAGGGTTTCGTACCGCGACACAGCTGCTTTATAAACACGCAGGCCAGTACGGACAAGAGACCACGAAAGCCCCTGAAACCACTGGACGGCTGCAATTATTTTATATCAGGAAAAAGGCTCCAGCAACGCCCGCGACCCCATGAGGGATTAAGCGGGTCAGAAAATGGATGGATGGATGTTCAGACATGTTTGTGTAACAGCACAAAGCAGAGAGGAAGACCCGCCCGGTAGGTTAAAAAAACATCACTCACTACGGATTATTTTGGTGTTTTTGTCTTGTTAAAATGGGTGGGGGTGTCGGCGACATTGCAGCGTAAACATAGAAGTACTAACGCCCGTGAACGGGCGGAGGGGAGGTGGCGATCGTTACACTGGCTGGAGAGCCGCCGCTGTCTGGAGCAGCAGGAACAGGTGCAGCAACAGCGGCTCTCCGGCCCGTGTAGCGATCGCTACCTCCCCTCCGCCACTATTTAAGTAGAACAATGAATAGAGCAGAATTAAGTTATTTACCGGAGATGAAGTGTAGACTGCAAATTCTCTCGTAGTATGATGCGCCACACCCACCCCCCCCCCCCCCCACCCATTGGGAGTGTCTGCCTGCGCTCTTTTCATTGAAAATATCCATTTCTTTCTTCATCCTTCCTCCTTCGGTAAACGACAGAAACGTACATCCAACGATTTGGAATGCCTCTGTGTGCCACCGGGAGCACAACAAGTCGTAGGCATTGCTTAGATTCCAAAAATAAACTAACTAAAAGTACGCTCTAAATCACCCGTTTTGTCATGTAGTAGACGGGCTGTCAGGCTAGCGTGCCCACGAAGATGGAGGCGCGCACCCCCGATCACGTGACTGTGACGTCAGATGCAAGGGGTCTATAGGGTTACATCAAAGTTGCCATTGAAAGTACATAATTCTTTTTTTTTTGTTTTTTTTTTATCACCGAGCTTCCTTTACAAAATAAACCAAATCCTAAATCTGTTATTTATAGAAACACAGAAACTATTTCAGGATCTTTATTCTGATATAGCAAATACATACATATACAAGCTTTCTATAAAATAGTAACATAGGCCTTAGTGAGACAATTTACCAGCACAGCAATGACCGTCATCAAAACATACTACATTCATTAATACAATATCGGTTGTAGTAAGACTGATAATGCAACAATGGTTACATTATTCCATTCACCGCCTCCACTGTGTCAGTCTGTCATTACCCCCTGAGACAAGAACCCTGGCTTGAATGTGCGCAGATGCGCTGCTCACTTGGGCAGACTGAACTGGAACTGTTTTGTTATGAGTGGAAAAATATCATTAAGCTAATTTTCAGAAGTTAAATATGTTTTACTTTTGGCTGTCAATGCAGATTCCTAAGGTGTTTCTATTTTGGTCATGTTCACGCAAGATAGCGTTGTTGAAAAATGTCCTATGACTTGACACGTAGTTAGGAAGTAAGCGCTCAACTCGCGCATTTCGGTGATTTGTTTTAGATTCATGCATATCCAACCGCATCTCTCAACATCTTGTGTTCTGGCATAGCATCGTCGGTATGTATACTTGGTTTTTGAGATTGTGTGGAGATATTTATTATTTTTTCAAAGTCATTTTTATGTTTGAAGAGCCTTTATCCATGTGTGGTCGAGGTAGAATAGCATGGCGCTGATTCGTCTTTGCTGTTTGTATGTTGCAGTTTCACCTTTTCTCTAACTCCAATAAACCTGTGGAACGAACTAGAATGAACCTTCAGAGTCTTGGTGTGGGGAAAAAGTTTAGCTGGCCGTCAGGATATTAATAGACATATCGAGGACGGCATAAAAGGAATTCAGTACAATTCAATTCAATAAATGCAAACCTGGTAAACTAAGAGCAGAAATAGACATTATTAAGGATAAGATAAAAACGACAAGTATTTTAGCATGATCAATGATCCAATTGCTGCCCTGTTGGTATCAGCTGTTGAATAAATGTAACATGTGGCATGTGGATTTTGCCAAAAGTAGCATTTTGCATCATGACCAGGCATCTCTAATTTGATCTTACTTGTTGCTCTGGAAGACCTAGATGAAGTTATGAAAAAAAACTAAGCTGTCCTGCCATAATCTTTTTAGAAAAGAAGGCTTTGTCTTGGAGAGCAAATCAAAATCAGCCTTGAAACTTAATCACGAGTAGGTAAGTTCTGCATGATTTGCAGAACGTACCTGATTTTTGGCTTTTGATGTTGTCTGTGTATGTTTTTAACCTTTTCTTGTTTTAATGTGCAGGTCTTTGGCTACTCCTGTTGCTTTTAAAATGTACTGTAGAAATAAATGAATAAAGCATTCTTTTAAATTAATCTACATTAGTGAGATTAAGGTGGAGCCAATGAATGAAAGCATTTGTTCGCTATAGACCACAGAGTGCCATCTGTACCTTAATGCAACTCCATGCAGCTTAATTTCACACAAGAATTTATTGCCACATGTTTGGGTTCACAATGATTTTTCAGCTGTGCAAATAGTTGTGATTCTAAGCGATTCTGTAAAGAATAAATGCCTAACACAGTTATAAAATACTTATTTTTATTGCGATTGATTTGGTAATGACAAAGACTCAAATCACATCCCTTATTAATCTATTTGGGATGGGTGGTCCTAAATGTGTAAGTTGTATTCCAGCATTTGGAGAAAATGGGTCTTGGTCAAGTCTAGTCTTTATTAAGATTAATGAACAGTTTGACATTTTAAGTCCTCTTGCTGAATCAATAATTTTAATACTCATGAGGGCCAATAGGGATGTGAGATTGTGGAACACACTGTGGCCACAGGGTGCATGTTAAATGCCCAAGTGGTAATCAATGCAAAGAAATTAGGTATTGATTTCTTATAGTTTTGTAATAGGTTATCTATTGGTTTGCTCTTTTGGAAAATTCCAATATCTGTCGGATGGAAGTGTGCTGGTAATATTGCTTTGGGGTGTGTGTGTGTGTTTGAATGCACAAACACTGTTCAGTGTGCGTCTCCGTGTGTGTGAGGTCATATTCTTATTAGTGTAGAGGGCAAAGTGTGAATAAATAAACATGTTGAGATGCATATTGGGGATGCAGTTTATTGCAAATAAGGCCAATAACTTCTGAGTGGTTTTATTTTGTCTTGATGCTGACTAGAGGACCCCTTTTATTAAACAGCTCAAACATTTTTGTGCTATTTACTGTCATAGTATAAATCATTTTTACACCATGCAGTTGAGATCTTGCGTTTGGCATTATATATTTGTACAATCACATGTTTACTGTGGGTTATAAAAGCCCCTGCCTTATTAATACTTAATAAGATTAGAACACAATTTGTGTCAGCTGGGCATTAACAACTAAGGACAACGGTCCAATATCTTTGTTTGAAACATCTTCCCAAGGCTGAGTTGAATATTGTAAAGCTGCTAGCACTTGGATCAAGTCACCTCAATGTAATCAAAATAATAGTTGCTGGTGATTCATTTAGAAAATGTTAAAATATATGTATTTGGATGGATGTTATTTGTGAAATGTATGATAACTGATCTATTTAACATAAATTCCACGTGGTCTTATATGTGTACAGTTCACATAGTAAGATTGTTATTACAAGTATTTTCAAAAAGATCTCTCAAGCTGGATTCACCAACACAATTTTCTTTTGGTCAGAACTTTTTCAAGTAGATGATGGTCAGCTTTTGATTGGAAATGTTCTGCTATTTATAATTTAGTTTAGCTTCTATAGCCATGGATAGATGGCATTTGTGAACCCATTTTGTTCAAATGTGTTTAGCATACCACCCCTTCTCCTTTTTGTATTCAAATGTTTTATTTTAACTTTCCATCCATCCATCCATCCATCCATCCATCCATCCATCCATCCATCCATCCATCCATCCATCCATCCATCCATCCATCCATCCATCCATCCATCCATCCTATTCCCCTTTTCCAAGATCAGCCCATGGGGGTAACAGGACTAGAAAAAAACAAAACAGACACGCCTCTGCCCAGCAACATTTCCAAGCTAATTCTGGTGATGCTAAAGGCATCCCTCTAGTCAGTGGGTGATGTGTCTTTTCTGAGTCGCCAGGAGGCTTCCTGATTAGGTGAATGAACCATCTAAGTACACATTAAAAGTAATTAAATCAAAATATTTTAAATTAAGGCCTTAAATGGCATTAAAACTCATTAAATGTGATTGTCAGTAGTATTATTTTATTTTTTTCATGAAAAACATGTTTATAAAAATTTATTTTTAGGTCAGGTATGTTTCAACAGTTTTGTTGGACATATCAGATATCCATCCATCCATGTTCTAACACGTCTATCCTTTGTAGGGTGCTGGTGCCTATCTCTAGCTGTCAATGGGCGAGAGGCGGGGTACACCCTGGACAGGTCGCCAGTCTATCGCAGGGCAACACAGAAACAAACAGGACAAACAACCATTCTTGCAAACATTCACACCCAAGGAGAGTTTAGAAAAGCCAATTAACCTAACAGTCATGTTTTTTAGACTGTGGGAGGAAGCCGGAGTATCCAGAGATAACACACGCATGCACAGGAAGCAGTTCCATGCAGAAAGACCCAGGGCAAGGGTAGGACTTGAACCCAGGACCTTGCTGCATGGCAACAGCACTACCCACTGCACCACTATGCAGCCCTATATCCAATATATCATATCGGATATAATTGGTTCAATTATAATTGATAATCTGCTTCCGGTTGGTCGTAAAGCCACATGTTTAGAAAAGAAGTGTGGTGGGTCGAGGCAGAGAAAAAGCTAGAGAATGGGAAAATGCAAGTTTCAACAAAAGTGGCTGGAAATTGAGGAATTCGGGGCATGGCTGCAACCCGTCGACGGTAAAGATGACTTAGGATTTTGCCATGTTTGTAAAAAAAAAATAAGCTTGGCACAATGGGTGTCAATGCTTTACGATCTCACATGCATAGCAGCTGGACAGTCACAGATCAGCTGCAAGGGGCAGACAACAGCTAACAATGTCAAGTTACTTTTCTGTAATCAACAGAGTCACGTCTGCAGTAGCTACCACAACCATCACAAACAGCAGAGCAGCAGCTGGAGCAAGCATTACCGCCACTAACGTCAGAAAATCAGACGGTCTTCGAGTAATATTTGGATCCAATCCAACGCTGCATGCAGAGGTGCCCTGGTGTCTGAACACAGCCGTGCAATACCACTCATATGCTTCTAATGAAGGTGTATTCGAATTGTTCCAGGCAATGTTTCCAGATTCAGAAATAGGCAAATCTTTTGCCTGTGTAAAGGACAAACCTTGCTACATTTTAAAGTTTGGACTTGCCCCACACTTCAAAAACCAACTGATTTCAGCAGTCTCTGTTAATAGGGAAGTAGAGACTTGCAACATAAAAAAAGAAACTGTTGGGGCCCAGAGACTAGTCTGTGACAACATTAGAGCTTGTGGGGGGTCCTCAAAGTGCCTCTTACAAGAAAACTACTGACATCTGTTGCCTCAGCCAGGACCAGGTATAGGATCTACGTTGATGAAGCAAGACAGAAAAGAGAGGGTGCAAATTGTCAATGAGGTATTATAGATGGTGATGGCTGTGGGCAGGAAAGATCTCCTGAAGTGGTCCATTTTACAACCAATATGAAGAAGCCTTTGACTGAAGAGACTCTGTTTTCCAATGACAATGTCATAAAGAAGACGTTCAGGATTTCCATAATTTTCTTGATTTTATGCAAAATCCTTCTTTGCATCATCATCTCCAGAGGTTCCACAGTCGTCCCCAGAACAGAACCAGTCCAGTCTGTTTTCCAGATGAACACCGAGGTATTTATATTCCTCAACCACCTCCACTTCATCTCCCATGATGGAGATTAGGTTTGATTTAATCCTCTTTCTCCTGAAATCTACGATCATCAATTAGATGATTGTTTTCCACGCCATGCCACAAAGCGATCTACCATCTCCCTATACTCACCTTCATGTCCATCTCTGATAAGGACAAGGATAAGGGACTGTTGCAGTCACCCCTCCCAAATGGCTGTTCTCACTGCAAGGGGGACACTGTATAAACCCCCTAGCCATGCTACAATCTCTCTTTTTTGACCGATGCTTGGGCAGAATTGGGGAGAACACTCTCAGCTCTCTGTGCCTGTGAGCCCTCGTGACGAGTTGTTCACATCAAGGACACAGCCACAGTAATGTCTATTTTCTGTGAAAATCAACATCAAAACTTAACAGCCGACTGCCATGGAAACGGTCTGCTTGTAAACCATCGCATGAAATAAACAGTTTGTGCAACAGTGAGCGCGGCTCTGTTTTGCTGCAGTTCTCTAGTGCTCTTGAAACTACGGAAAGCGCAGAGGATAAAAGAAACACAGTCCGGAGTGTGTGTCTTGACGCGCAATTAACGGTGACAAAAAAAAAATGTCGGCGTTGTAGTCTAACAAAGTTAACGCGTTATTAACGCGTTAAAACTGACCGCCCTAATTTATATGCATTTTTAAAAATCCACAATATTACCTATTCAGACCAGACGGGGAGAGGAATATGTAACCCCCCCAGGGATAAAACATGAATGACCAGAGGGGGGGACATCACAAACAGAGGGGGGGTAAATCCCCCCCAGCAAATCGCACCCAGATCATAGGTCTCATCACAGTCTTGTACATATTTCCTCTCCTTCTCGCTGATACAATTTGTTCACACAACACATCTGACACTTTTCTCCAACCATTTGTCGATTGAACCTCATTGGACATGTTTTCTCACCTCTTTTCCACACTCGCCAATGCTCTGGACTGTTGATCCTAAGAACAGTACCTTAAGTGCTTGAAATCCTCCACCTTCTTTATTTCTGCTCTATGAAACCTCATCATTCACACACATGTATTCTGTCTTCCTAAGGCTAACCTTCTCCTCCCCTCTCCTTATCAGAACAAACTTCCATCTCTCTAGATTTTCCTCCATCAGTTACCTGCTCTCACTGCAATGTCATTTGCAAACATAATAATCCATGGACATTGCTGCCTAACCTCATATGTAAACTTGTCCATCACTACAGCAAACAAGAAAGGGGTTCAGGGGCCATCCTTGATAGAGGCCCACTATCCTACTGAACTCACCTGTTGCACCTACAGCACACCTCACCGCTGTCTTACATGCCAGGCAGCACTCTAACATATGTTTCTGGTACTCCAGAATGTCTCATACAATACCAAAGTTCCTTTCTCGGCACCCTTGCATATACTTTCTCTACATCTACAAAAACATAATGCAGCTCTCTCACACCCATCTCTGTGCTTCTTCGTCGACATTCTCTAAGCAAATATCGCAGTACTGAAGTACTTTTTCTTGGCAGGAAACTATACTGCTGCTCTCACAGTTGCTCATTTTTGACTTCAGTCCACTTTCCAATATTTTTCCTATAACTTTATTGTATGACTCATCATCTTTATGCTTTTTTAGTTGCTACACCTCTCCACATCGCCCTTGTTCTTGAAAAATGTTACCAGATGACAGATGGGGCTGAAGCTTAAAGCAGTACGTCAAGACAGGCTTGAAGACAGGCAGACAGATCTGTACGGGCTTGGCAAAGATTGTGGTCAGGAAACAGTGCAGGGGTCTCATTTATAAAACTGCGTAGAATCCATACTAAAAGTGTACATACGGCAAGAAAAAGAAAATGGTGTATGGCAAAGAAAATCTGATTTATAAAACCATATACACGCACACCTGCACATTTCCCTTTATAGATCACAGCTATACCTGAACGTTTGCGTACCGGGTTCTGCCTCAGGTACTGGCCTCAACGTGCTCAGATTCAACCATGAATGGTCAATGCAAAGCACCTCATGCATGTTAAAGTGGATAAAAATAGGTCAGCTGATCGTTATTTATTTTTTTATGATGAAATGGATGATGGACAAGTTCCGGTTCTCCATCTCAGGAACTGTCATCCCAACCATCACAGAGCAACCCGTGAAGAGCTTGGGGAAACTCTTCGACTCCACCCTGAAGGACTCAGTAGCCATCCAGAAGGCCAGCTTGGAACTTGGAGCCTGGCTTACCAAGGTAGACAAGTCTGGCCTACCCGGTAGGTTTAAAGCCTGGATCTACCAGCACTCAATCCTGCCCCGCATCCTCTGGCCTCTGCTGATTTATGCAGTCCCAATGACAGCAGTGGAGTCCCTAGAGAGGAAGATCAGCAGCTTTCTTCGAAAGTGGCTGGGACTTCCTCGCAGCCTCACCAGCGCTGCCCTGTATGGGACGAGTAACATCCTGCAGCTTCCTCTCAGTGGTCTCACAGAAGAATTCATGGTGGCACGCACCAGAGAAGCGCTGCAGTACAGGGACTCGAAGGACGGCAAAGTTTCAGCAGCTGGCATAGAGGTGAGAACAGGAAGGAAGTGGAAGGCCAGGGAAGCGTTGGAGCTGGCAGAGTCGCGCCTTCGACAGAAGGCACTAGTGGGAACTGTGGCAACAGGCAGAGCAGGCCTGGGATACTTCCCAAAGACCCTCATAAGCTAGTCACGAAGGAAGGAAAGGCACCACCTGATCCAGGAGGAAGTCAGAGCAGGTGTGGAGGAAGAGCGTGTGAGTAGGGCAGTAGGACTACGGCAACAGGGGGCCTGGACAAGGTGGGAGAGCGTTTTACAGCGAAGGATTACCTGGACAAACATCTTGCAGCCAGATTTCCAGCGGGTTCGCTTCCTGGTCCAGGCTGTCTACGATGCCCTGCCAAGCCCAGCAAACCTCCATGTGTGGGGAAAAAGTGAGACCCCTTCCTGCCCGCTATGCTCTGGTAGAGGCTCTTTAGAACACCTCCTTAGCGGCTGCCCGAAGGCTCTGGCAGATGGTCGCTATCGCTGGCGCCATGACCAGGTGCTCAAGGCAGTCGCTGAGAGCGTAGCCTCAGCCATCAACTCCAGCAACAAACAACAGGCTCCAAAGAAGGCAATCTCCTTTGTCAGAGCTGGAGAAAAACCCAGAGCAAACCAACGGGCTACAATAGGCCTGCTCTACACAGCATCTGACTGGCAGCTGCAGGTCGACCTGGGTAAGCAACTAAGGTTCCCCCAGCACATTGCAACAACAACCCTCCGCCCAGATATGATCATGACCTCTCAGTCATCAAAACATCTGATCATACTGGAACTGACAGTGCCCTGGGAAGAAAACATCGAGGAAGCCAATGAGAGGAAGAGGGCTAAATACCAGGAACTGGTGGAGGAGTGCAGGGGGGCAGGCTGGAAGACATTCTATGAGCCTATAGAGGTAGGCTGTAGGGGTTTTGCAGGGAGGTCCCTGTGTAAGGTCCTCAGCCGCCTGGGCATCGTAGGAGCATCTAAGAAGAGGGCCATCAAATCCGCAAGTGAAGCCGCTGAAAAGGCCACTAGGTGGCTTTGGATAAGGAGGGCAGATCCGTGGGCAGCTACTGGGACGCAAGTCGGGGCCTGATCACCCCCGGCTGGGTCGCCTGGGTGAGGGTGTATGATGTTGCGAGACCCGAAACACCCAATGACCCCAGGATACATCACTGATGATGCGTCCCAGTGCATCCATGAGGTGTATCTTGTATAGTTATAGAGACCATGGAAAACGCCCACCCCCCCCTAAAAAAAAAAGTCACAGAGAGGAGTTCATTACATGTGAAAAAAGGTAAAAGCATATATGTTGAACACAATATAAGCACTTGTTAAAAAGTTAATGTGATTGCAGTTCTAAAGGGATGACCGCCGTACTGTGTTGAAATACAGTACAGATTGATATTCAGAGAAGGGAGGGTGGAGCCTCGAGGAATGAGAAGTTTCCCCCAGGATAATAAAGAACCCCCTTCCAAAAAAAAACCTGCTTCGCTGTGCTCTGGGGCTTTCGACCCAGAAACTAGGGGGGTTGTAGCCACTGACTATCCCCTGTATGTTGTAGCAGAATGCAATGCTTGTAGTCTAAAGCAGCATAAGCAGTCAGTCATCATCGTTGATCAGAAAACCTTTTATTGCTGAAACCGCTTTCCCTCCTAATTCTCCCATTTACAAGGTTTCCAACCATGCCAATGTGTCCAACGTGCAGCATTATGTACGAGTGTATTTGACTGTTTACAGCAAGTAATCACCGCACACCTTGTCACAATAATCTGTTAATCTGTGGTACACGCCACCCTGGAGATCATTGGGGAACGAAATGTGAGGGTAGATGAAATGTTGTGCAGACTTTTATTTCAGATTTCAGATGGCTTAGGCATTCTTTTATATATATTTTTGAAGGGTGCTTATGTATAGTTATGTGTAATGAATAATACTGCGGTTTTGAAAGTTTATAATGAAGTCAATCTATGACTAAACTCTGATTTAGAGTAAAATTGAACGTCTGAGAGGAATTATCATGCAGTTTGGCTATAATTCCCAATTTATGCGTCGGTAATTTCCTGTCTCCAAAATGAGATTACGACTGGGTAAGAATTGCCGTGAGGACTGCATGTTTTCCTGTTAAGTTTTTTTTTTAATAGATCCCAACTTTTGCATGGGAAGCAATGTACGCACGTTTCAGACCCCATTTTTGTGTATGCAAGCTTTATAAATAAGACCCCAGGTCAATGTTCAGAAAACCAGTGAGATGTCCAACAAGGAAAGGCAAAAGAAGGAAATCCAGAAACTTGAACTTGATTCAAAACTAGGTAAGGCAGGCAAAGAGGAACACTGGACCTGTGTTTTCGGGTTATCTGGCGGTGAGTGGCACCCAGTATAAAAAGGGAACAGCACAGGTGGAAGAGATGAGGGAAACAAGCTGCCACAGGTGTAGCTGCTCACACTAATGAGCAGAGTAGAGGTAGGCACACAGCCAACTGGCCAAATAAATAACAGATCATGGGGAAACAGGAAAGCCCTTAGGTACCACTACCTTCACTTTATGCTGCATCTCTGTGTACTCATGGTGACTCTCTTCAGTGTCACACTTCTTAGATGATCTCTTTCTCCGAACACACTCTTGTACTTCCTTCCATCACCAGGTCTCCTGGTCAACTTTTTCCAGAAGAAGTGCCAAGTTTTCCTGTACTTGTCTCCATGATGGCATTAGCTGTAGTGTTCCAGTCATCTGGAAGCACTTCCTGCCCACCCTAAGACCATTTCAACTGTTTACTTTGGTGTGTTTTTGACCATTGGCCTCAGATCATGTGCTGAATGCTCCTATGTAAAGTTTTTATTGAATGTTTGGTTTTTGTACTGTGTTTTGTTTTATAGGTAACCTGTGTGACAATCTGCCAATCTTAAAATGTCCGGAAGCCTGAGTTTAGATAGTTGAGTTTATTTGAAGTAATCAAGCTGCTGAATTTTGGGCCAGCTAATTTTGTTCACTCTTTCCTTCCCTGCTGGTATTTTATGGCTTTTTGTTTAAGCCATTCCCTCTGCTGGCTGATGACTGCTGGTTCAAACATCCATTACTATAAGCATTATTACTACTCAAATGTGTCCTTGCTGCTCCTCTTGCTTGAATTGATTGAAAGCTGTGATTATTTGCTTAAAGGGACAGTCTGTAACAAATTCTGCTTTTTATTAGTAAAAATCTAGTATTGCTTTTATAAATACATAATTTGGGTAAATCTAATAACATCTCATCGAAAAGGAAAGCGTTCTCATAGCTTAGAGTTAGCTGTTTATAAATGCATAGGTGGCGGTGCACCTACTGGGAGGCGCCATATTACGTCGCTATTTCTGACTTCAGTAGCTGAAAGAGGAAAAACTTGTCCGCCATATACATATCGGTGGAGGTTGGATTATAACACAAGTAAGTTCTAGTCATTTTATTTGCCGTTTTCTGTTGAAATGGAGGACCAGCCATACTCTTTGCCAAGTGAGAGGGAAGAGAAAGTGACCAAAACAGAAAAAAACAAGTAATGACCGGGAGAAAAATAGAGTTCATATTGATGCAATTATTACCAGGTGGAATGGAGACAATTCCTGCTACATTTCCACTTGGTTTCCATAGTATGTACTCCTCCCTTCTCTGCATCATGTCAGACAATTCCCTAGCTTCTCCTGTCATGGTTTCAACATTCAGAGTCCCTACTCTCAGTCCTACACCTCTTGTCTTTCCTCATCTCTCTCTGGCTACAGACACATATTCCTCTTCTTCTGCCCGTATTACCCCCATTCTCTCTGCTCTCCACTGGCTTCCAGTTTGCTTTAGGATAGACTTTAAACTCCTGCTGTTTGCTTTTAGAGTCACAAATCACCTTTCTCCAGCATATTTGTCTGAACTTTTAACTGTTTGCCACCACTTTATGGCTCTACACTCATCAAAGCTTATAACCCTGCATGTGCCCAGGACTAGGTGCATAAGATGGGGTGATCGTTCTTTTGCTGTTTTTGCTCCCAAGTTGTGGAACGCTTTGCAACCAGAGCTACAATCCATCACTGAGCTAGGAGTCTTTAAATCACAGCTAAAAACACATCTGTTCAGACGGGCTTTTTATTTTGTGGTTTTATTTTTCTATGTAGATCTTAAAATTGTTTTGAATTGTGCCGTAATGCACTTTTTAGTTTGTATCTCTTTTTATCCCGCTATTTTCCTATACATTTTTATATTTGATCTATTTTGCCTCAGCATCTTTTTCTTTGTATTTTAGCTTGTAAAGCACTTTGTGTACCATATGGACTGTTGAAAAGTGATATATAAATAAACTTTGAATGACTTTGATTCCTCCTCTTCTTCTTTGCTGACAAACATTGGCTTACTTTCCACCACTATCCGGTCGGTCAACCAGCATCAGTGGCGGTCGTTGTTAACCCTGGGCCCCAACTGATCCAGTAGGAAGATCATGTTATTGACTCACATGGTAAATTTGGTAACAGTTCCATGCCGGATGCCCTTCCTGACACAGTCCTCTGCATTCATCCAGACTTGGGAGTCCAAAATAGGACACATGATACTGTGCCACCTTTGAAGCTGCATTAAAGGTTAATCAGCTGCTACTGGCAGTAAAAAAACACCTTGTTGCTATGGTTAGGCATCATTACAAATTACAAAAGTATAAGCAAAAATCCCGCCAGCTTCACAGTATCGATTACCTGAAGGAATAATCATTACAGAAGCAATGTTTCTACCACATTTTCTGTGCGTTCTAACAGAAAATCATGCAAGCTTAAAGACTACTATTTGAGATGTATGACCTACTTTGCAATATAATTATACAACATTCCAAGAACAGGTTTATATGGTGGCAAAATAAGATTGGGTTTTACACACCATATGGCATACTTATTTGTCAATTTGATAGAGCCCATGTGAAAAGAGGAGTGGAAACTCCTTTTGTACATTAGCTGGCAGTAGTCATAAGTCAGCAGGCCAGATAAGTCTTATAGATCACCCCAACACAAGGATCCTATACCTCCACCATCATTAAAGGGAAAAAGGTGACATTTTTGATTGATTAAAGTGAAGCAGCCTGGCTTAGGCTAAATCATGTTAAGTGATGTGACATTGCAGTTTCACGTATCATATTTCTGTCAAGACAATGATGGTGGAAGGCATTGTCAAGGCATGATATCTGACAACAGCAGTCATCTGGAGGCTATGGGAGATTTATGGGAAGGTTTTAGTGGTCTAAGGGAGATGAGAGGGAGTAAAAAAGTGGTGCTTTTTTTGTTCACTGTCACTTCCAGAGAGACTGTAAATTTTACCCATACGCTGTTGGGATTTGGAGACATTTACACATGCTGACAAATGGCCTGTTGTAAAAGTATTTATTGGTCTTGTCCTCCTTTTATTCTTGGCCAACTCACAAACATATAACCCCTGGAAGACACAGAAATATTTATCCACGGCACATTCATTTAACACCCATTTATTCAGCGCACCAGAGCCGTTGCACTAGACATGTCATGAGAGTGTTATGGGGATAATACAGTTCTTCCAGTTAATGCTTTAAGAGGAGGTCTTGAGTTGGCTATAATGGATTTATGTCAGCTGCACTGTCTCTGAATGCAAGCCATTTAGCCCACTCAGCTTTGTGATGGTCTTGTTTATAGAAAATTAGCTCTCAAAAGAAATCTAGAAGATGCACAAATCAACTTGTATGACCTGCTTTGAGTGAAACTAGCTCTCCATCACTCTAAGATGTGCTGTTGAAACATTACACTGTGTCACCTCAGGGGCTATTAATACATCGCCTTGCTAAAGTATTAACACCCCTTGAACTTTTCCATATTTTGTCAGTCAACCTTTTATCAGGATTTTCTTTTTGTGTTTTATAGATAAAAATCTGAAACACCCTTTACGCTCATACCCGTAAATAAAGTCCATCGCAACCAATAACAAGTCACCTAATTAGTAAATAGAACCCAGCTATTTATGATTTATTCTCAGTATAAATCAAGCTATTATATGAAGGTGGTATAGTTTTCTCAATGAACATTAGTGAAAAGCCACCATTATGAAGACCAAGAAATACGTCAGGGGGGTCAAGAGTTAAGTTGTAGAGAAGTGTAGAGCAGGATTCAATTTTAAACTTACATCTTATTATTTAAACAACTTCTCAGTCCATTATCTGAAAAATGGAAAGAGAAAGGCACAACAGAAAGGGCATAATTCATATATCCAGGCATTCAAACTTTCTGGCCAGCATGGAAAACAATTGCACCCCCCTGAACACATTATACCCATATGTGACGACAGCATCATTCTTTGGGGCTGCTTTTTTTCCCAGCAAGACAGGGAAACTCAGAGTTGATAGGGAGATTTGCGGAGTTAAGTACAGGGCCAATCTGAAACAAAACTTGTTTTGCAAAAGATGTAAACTTGGGTGGAGCTCTTATTTTCTAGTGTTACCATAAACCTAAACATAACCACAGCTAAAATAAGATGGATTAGGTAAAAGCATAATGTGGTAGAATGCCTTAGAGCTAAAAACCGATTTAAAATTGGTGGCAGGATTTGAACAATGCTGTGCACAGTCTTTCTCCATCCAATATAACCGAGCTTGAGCTAGCTAGCTTTAATGCCAAGAAGAACTAACAATAATTTGGCTTGGGGGGTGAATATAAATGCAAGTAATACTTATAGATTTTTTGATATATTTTTAAAAACCATGTATCATTTTGCATGTATATCACAATTATGATATATTTATTTGTCTCTTATAAAGTACCCCTAAAAAAATACTTTGTAGTGTATAGTTTGTACTATTGCAAGGCACTGCAGACTCATTTTTAGGTTTTGAAGACCACAAATTAGTGGTTGTTGTTACAATAATAATAGATGTTCATGTCGTGTAAACAAACTTGCTTTTCTTTGTTTAAATCAATATTAAGATGATGAATACTAACTTACATTTCTGATTTGTTTTGATGCCGGAGCAATTTTGTTTGTAAGAGCAGGTTATAAAATGTAAATGGTCAGTTTCACTGTAGTGTCTTACAATAGCTATGAAGTTTAATAAAACAACAACATTGAGTCTTCATTACCTATTTTGTTCGAAGATTGCTTGTTGAAAAAAAAAGTGAAAACAAATATTTCCACTGGGTGGCGCTGTAAGACTGCCTATGAGACAGAGTAGGAGCATGCAAAGGGGGTAAAGGTGGGGAAAACGGAGGCCCACACTTACCTCACACTCAGACAGAGCTATAATTTACTAATAGTGTGGGAGCCGCTGCCACTGTTATCTTTTAATAGATTTGTACGGGAGAAAGCAGGTGCCTGTTGTTAATGCGTCCAATTGCCCAAGTTGCCTACAGAATTCAGGGCATCCATCACTGTCGCCGGTGGTGACACCCTGTCGTTCTACTTCATGCGGCGGGCCGGCCGGGCTGGGTTGGTAACAGATGAGGCTTCTCTCTCCTCCAGACGCCCACATTCAGACAGAGACAACCACCATGCTTGCTTGCACTTCCACACACACACACACACACACACACACACACACACACACACACACACACACACACACACACACAATGAAACACCTAGCTGCATATGACTCTTAGAGGACAAATAGAACTCATGTATATTTTACCATAGAAGGATAATCATTTTTTTATCAAGTTCTTTTGTTTCTGCTAATTTTTACACCAAAGGTTCTCTGTCACACAATATCCATTCAAAGTTTTGCTTTGCGTGTATTTTTGTGAGTTTTTTTAATCTACCAGGACTCGTAAAATGACTGATCCTGCTGTCGGTACTCGGCTTGATGTGTTTTGATATTGATTGGTTTCCCTGGATCAGATTGGTTGACATGTACAGTAGTCGAGGCCAGAGATGTTGAGTGATTGTAGACTGGAGTCATCTTGTTATGGAATATATAATGTTTATAGGGATGAACACATTTCCTATTTTGCAACTATAGAATAAAATGGAGGTCCAAAATGATAAATTCAAGACTCTCACACTCTTGACTGACAGGCGAGTTGCTTCGAAAGCTAAGTAACAGTTGAGCATTGATAGGAAGGTAGATGATTCATCTCTAAGGACATCTCAGCTTCTTGACAGACACCACGACGATTTGTTTAAAAAGCTAACTGTGATGAAGTGGAATGACGAGTGCCCTGATGTTACAAATTATCTTTCCGATTTCAGAAAAGCGAGAAATGAGTGATTGATTGCAAAATTGCATAATTTCCTGATGATTAAATGTCTTTCTGTTTTTGCTTTTAAGTACCCTGGCTTTCTTATAATACTTTAAAGCAACTTACAGGAATAATGCAAAAGTCGCACTAAATAGTTTCTTCAGACTGTGACCACTATTTCACTCACGTTCGCTCCAGACCAATTACAGAGGAACACTTTACCCCACTTTTTTTTTTTTTTACATAGAAATGTGAATCTTTCATCAGCCAAAAAAAAAAAAACATAAAACAGCAGCTTTAAGGAAGGTGATAAGTCTGAACAACTTGCAAAGGTGTAGTTATACAGAATTAGTAGCTTTGTATTAAGTTTCCTAGATTTGAAATTTTTTGATTTTTCTGTAAAGTTCATCATTAATATCTGAAGGCACTTTACAAGACATTTCAACTTACATACATATACATACAATCAAATCAATTTAATCATGTTGTCAGATTCATGTTCAACTTCTGTTTATATTTCAGCCAATTTGTGTTCATTGTGCCCATTGTGAAAAGTTATCAGATCAAGGAAGCCGGGTTGATTGGATTGATTTGTTAACTTTACACCAACGCGTCATACGGAGTGAGCATGTGGCGACGGGGGAAAGGATCCGTTCCTTAGAACAGGAAGAAACCTCCAGCAGAACTTGGCTCAGTGTGAGTGTCCATCTGCTGTGACCGACTGAGGCTTTTAGAAGATTATATACTGTATGTATGTCAATATATATATATATATATATATATATATATATATATATATATATATATATATATATATATATATATATGATAGTTCCAAAAGATCAAAAGAAGTAAAAGTATTTCCACCAACAATGTGGTGTACAATGCGTGGCTGTCGTGCCGTATGCTGTTACTTTGTTGTGTGGAATACAATTTAAGAACTGGTAGAAATTAATCAGATGAATCTAAAAGGGTTTAAGAAATGGGCAAACCTCCACCTGAAACTGGACCTGAGAGGTGTATCATCTTTCAATTTATCCATCTACTGTCTGGCCAAGAGATAGTGGGTGTTCCTAAAATGGACCTCTGCGTCTCAATTGTACTTTCAACAAAAAAACATAAAGTAATGACATAATTATAAATAAAATCATATTTCATAAAAAAGCATAATTTGCTGGAGGACAACTTTATTGTCCAGCAATATCCAAGTAATTGCTCAACATTTCCAGTGTCTGCATTGGTCCAAAGTGTCTTCTTGTGCGTAATTGGTTTCCTTTGAACGGCAAACATCTTTTCAATGTTCCCACAAGTAAACACTGAATCGGTAATGAGAGGAGAAATTTCTACAGTCATTATTAAACATTCAAAGGTTGATAAGTTTTGCTGCAGCTGATGATAAAAGTAATATCTATTTTCTTCCTTTGTAGTTAGTTGTGTTACACTTTTGTCATTTTATTCCATACATTTTTTTCCAATATTTAAATTGCTTTATTTATTAATATTTTTTATTAGAAACAAATATTCAGCTAATTTATCAGTTCCCCACTCCGGCAATTGTAAAGATAACATTTTAGATTTTCTATTTAGACTTTTAAGGATTTTTTTTCTTTCCAACCTTTAAAGAAACTTGAAAATGCATATATATGTTTTATATGGAACACTTACATAGATTTACATGCCTAACCTTTACACAATAAACTATTAAATTCTGTTTCAACAAGACAAAGTGCCACTAAAATGCTCCTGCTCTTTCTTTGGAATCTGTGACCCTGCTTCGCCCTTGAGCTTATCCGGGGGCACCCCGTTGCGCGCAGTTTGCCCTCCACCCTGGAAAACTCTGTGAGCAGCTGTGTTTCTTTAGACCCAGACTGAGAGTTGGAGGGTGTACAGAGGTGCCTGCTAATACCTTGTTAGAACCGTTTCAGTTGCTGGGTCTTGGTGGGGTCACTGTCAATACCACTTTAGTTCAAGGCCCTTGATCTGCTGCATGTTGGATGAGACCGACTACTAGGGTGCCTGCTGTTGATTCACTGCGCTTTTATTCTGTTTTTATTTTATTTTTTTTCCACTGGCGACGCTGCTCCTCTGAAAGCCATGCATTCTGATCAGTCAGATAGCTCTAATCAGGAAATATTTTTTTTATTTAGATGTTTAATCTAAGCAAATTGTAAAATGTAGTAAATGAGATGCTTTCAAGCTGTTATTAGATGGTTGACAGAAATGTAACTGTTTCGAATTAGTCCTGCCTTTATCCTCCCAGATAATTTTCTTCTTATCTTTTTCCATATGAGTCAAACTTGGTGAATGCAGCTTTTTTGTGTGTGAAACACACAGGTGTTAAACAGCATATGGAGGCTGTGAATCAGCTCACTAACCCTCCCTGACATTGCTCCTGACATAAAACAGAGCGCTCGCTTTCATACAGCATTTGCAGATTTTTCCAGCATGTTTCTGCTGCATGCTGTTTATGAGCATCAAACCAGTTTTATGCACTCCTCAGATACTCTCTCCTCATTGCTCAGCTCATCACGTACGTTCTCTCTCTCAACCTAACTTAAAAAGAAAGAAAGAAAGAAAGAGAAAAAACATGCTGCAATGTGATCGTGTGCACAGTGGTTATAAAGAAATTTTTATGGAGCACTTTATTATACAACTTAATGCGTCCTCTGTTTTCCACGTCATCATAAAAATCCTGGGAATTACAGCAATCACAAAGAGACACCAAGCTTTTCCAATCGGTTTAGTGATGTCCAATAAACGCTGGGTACAGCTGGGGTAGTTAGCTCTGGATTGTTTGGCCCTGAAACCAAATAAGTGAAGAGAAAGCAGCCTCCTTTGATGAGCTCTGCCAGTCAGCTGGCTGAACGAAAGGCTTCTACATTTGTCTCTCGTATACAAGTGATACAAATTTGGCTGCGTTGAAAAAAAACATTCAAGATGTGGAATCTAAAGGAGCGCCTCCGCAACTCTTACGAAGGTAACACTATTTCAAAGCTAAATTTGGCAAGCTGCGATCATGTCTGTCAAACACGCACCACTCGAGCAGATGGCTCGACTAATTAACCAGGTCATAATTTGCTCTGTACATTTGTGTTGCTTTATGCTCAGCAGAACGGTTAAATAGTATAACTACAAAAACATTGCATACACAACAAACTTTTGACACTATGTATATATGTGTATATATGTATATGTATATATATATATATATATATATGTATGTATGTATGTATGTATGTATGTATGTATGTATGTATGTATGTATGTATGTATGTGTGTGTGTGTGTGTGTGTGTCTCTGTACAATAACCACTAAAACAGCTGATGAATTTGGCAGGTGTTTATTCTAAAACTTTGCTTCAGGATTGATGAATAAATCAATAATAAAGCAATGTCATACGACTATAATAATCAGTGTTATATTATTTCACTTACAATAGGAACTTTTTTGTGTTGCATAAAAGCAATTCAATCTGCCAGAAATGTTTGCTTTAAATTTGGTGTTAACTGTGGTATTTTTACTCCAGGTTATCATACTGTGAGCATCTCATGCCGTCCGACGTCTGCACTACCTGAAAGTGTGTAAACAAGTCTAGTCTATTAGTAATGTGAGAGGCTATTTATTCTATTTTTTTCATCTCCTGTGTTTCTCTCCAGCTGTCTGTCCATGTTTTTAATTGCTTTTCGCCTAGGACTTGTTTATTGCTTGTCAAAAGGAAACTCGAAAGGTATCGGCCATTCTGTGCACCCAGTTTTTGTACGTTGGGCCAGTTGAAGGAGTTAATTTAAGAAAAAATGGTTAGTTCTGTTCAAGTTTTCTCAAAAATGTGAATTCTTATTTTGTCTAACTTTTCTTTCTAATCCCTACACCAAGTTAGTTAGAGGTTTAAAACATGTAGTCTAGTATACAACAGAATATAATACCACATTGATGACATATCAACACAAAAAATAAAATTGTCGATCTGATATGGACAAACTCTCTCTTATCAGAATTTGGAAACGCTTGAAATATTAGGTCAATCCTTCTGCTGCCTCCACTTTTTTTCTTTTCCTCACTTCTCTTTGGGTTCCCTCTTGAAAAAAATAACACAAATCAAACAAAAGAGAGGGGAAAGTCTTGCCAGTTAGCCGCTAATGAGACAAGCTTGTGAGGATATCCAAATCCTCAACGTGTTAACGTTTAAACCCCCCCCCCCTCCCTCCCTCCCCATCTCTCTACTCCCTGAACCTATGCCTCCCCCATCTGCCCTTGGACCCAGCCTTTTGTAAAATGGCGAGGGCACCGCTGAGGCCCTCTGTGTGATTATTCACACATGGCTGTGGCCCTGGCGCTTTGAGTGCAGCCGGAGTAGGGGAGCGAGAAAGAAAAGGCCCCGTGCATGGATAATGTAAAAACGCTTCCACTGACACTTGGCCAAGGCTTTCTTCTTATTATTAGTAATATTATTATTTCTTCGTCGTTTTTACTTGTCCGTTTTTACCCCCAAACAGACAGCTAATCCTTTAAAGATGTATACCTACATTCATGTAGAAACTTTGTCCGTCACCATCCGTTCTTAATTTACCATCATGTAGTAAAACCAGGCAATGGGTGGGAGGCTCATACTTTGGGAATTTGGTGAGAAAAACTCATCTGATAAGTGAAAAATAATATGGCAACAGAAAAACCAGCACTCCCAGTTGCCTTTTTTAATGCTTTTTTTTTTTTTTTGCAAGAGAGATGTCTGCCTTGGAAGTGAGAATAAAATATGCTTTTGTAATAGATCTTTGGACAGCCTTGAATGATTTGCCACCAGAGTTCTTTTCCGGACTCATTTTCTCCAGGGTGTGTGTTGGAAATGTGCTCCGAAACTCAGCAGGGGGAAATTAAACGTTAAGCTGGCCTGGACGTGTTGCAGTAAACAGCAAGAAAAAGCAAACACCGCCCAGATCAGGGAATATCATTCAGTGTGACGTTTGGACTGAAAAAAGCTGCGGCGTGTAACGGAACAGTCTCCGAAGGGACGTCTAATTGATTCTGTGCTACATTACTAGTTTTCACAGAAAGATCTGGACATCTCACTTCAGTATGTGGCGATCGCTGTGGTGCAATTCTCACAGCATCTTGCTGCTTGCTCCATTTCTTTGTTCTTTTCTTAAATTGTTAAGATTTTTTTTTTTTTTATTTCTGCGGAGGCTGCCACCGAGTTACAGAAAGCAACCTTAACCTTGGCTGAAAACCCAGAGCAAAACCAGAAAATCCAATTGAAAGAGAAGTTTGTGAGCAAAATAATCCAGGGCTCCATTTGATGTGTTATTTGTCAGGGGCAGTGCGTTTGTGCATGTTAACTAACTGTGCCACCGGACTTGGCCTGCATGTAATAGGGTTCCAGCACAAACATTTTCTCCTAGGGACTTCTATTATTAATTCTCTCTGAACACATCCATAAATGAATAATGAAATAAATAATGAAAATGTTATTACTTTTGGCAGCTGGGTCATTTCTCGTTTTCCTGCTTTTTCCTCCGCTTGTTTTCTACTAATTAACTTTCCAAGGAGTTGTCCTCCTTTTTTGGGAAAACAAATAAATGCACTTCATCTCGGCGGTGGGCAAAGAAAACATCCGGAACAATTCATAAGTCCTCTGGTTTTTGTCAAGGAAAATAAGGAAAAGATGCAGATGCACTGCCTTGCCACAAAGGTCCGTGTATTTACCTGGGAATGCTGCTGTTGACCAAGACAAAGTAGAGGATATCTGAAGTGGAGGAAAATGACACACGGTTTTCTTTTTTCGTATAAAATTATGGTGTGGTCTGCATATGGAATCAATACCTTTTATCAGTTTACCCCTAAATAAAATCTCATGCAAGCAATTGCGCACAATAAAGCCTCCAATAAATAAACTCAACTGTTCTGTGAAGGCCTCGTTGGGTTTGTTGGAGACCATCAGTGAACAAACAGCATCACGAGGACCGAGGGACACAGCAGGAAGGTCAACAACAAAGTCATGGAGATGTTTGGTGCAGGGTTAGGTTATATAACAATATCCGTGTCAGTCCCCTTGGAAATATGTCACAATTGCAGACCCACCAAGCATGGCTGACGACAGACAGGCAAAAAGAGCATCCATGATAAAAAATCAGCCAAGAGCCTAGTGGTGACTCTGGAGGAGCTGCAGAGGTCACTGTTCAGGTGACAGAATCTATCAAAAGGACATGGACAGAAAATATTAATCCTGCACTCCACATGCGTTGCCTCTGTGGAAGATAGGTAAGATTATTGTTACCTAAATGACGGCCAAAGGAATTCCCCGTGGCAATATAAATTATAAGAAGTGCAGGGGAGACAGCAAACATATGGAGGAAGGTGCTCCAATTCTTCTTGCATATAGACCAGTTTAATATTGGTCTTTATGCAAGAAGAATGTTCTTTAAAAAGGACAGAAAGTGACATATAGCTTAAAGCCCTTGTAGCTGAAATGGCGATGGGGATTAAACATATGCATGCTGCAAGTTCAGATAATTATATTTTTTTTATTAAGCATCCTATATCTTCCAGTTCACAGTCATGCATTATTTAGTGTTGGTCTATCATAAACATAATTCCAATAAATACTTTGGAGTTTGTGGTGGTAATGTGAGAAAATTCAGCTAAGTTAATATGCTTTGAGTCTTGGGATAATTTAGCAAGCATGCATACATTCCGTTTCATTTTGCCATAGCACAACAATGGTGGGCAATGATAAGTTTAAACTATACTGTGAACCTGATTGCCATTAATCAACTCTGATGTCCTGTGTGTGACAACAAAGTGAAAGAGGACGTGCTTTTGGCAACGTCTAATTTAGCAAATCAAGGTTTTCTCCCTTCCTGGCACTGACTTCCCTCACGGCCTTAAGATGCCTGCCCTCTGCCCTGTGCCATGCAGTTAAAAGCTTGCGTTCTGGGACAGAGGCTTGGCGATAAGTAGCCCTCATTTAATATGGATCTTTGAGAGGGCCGTAAAGCTAAAGCCTCGGTGAAAGCGCTTCCCCCTCGTATCCCTCCGGCATTGCTACATAGATGGCTCTTCTCTCTCCCTCCTCATTATAGTCACTGCAACTCTGTTTTAAACGGCTCCTTCCTCCTCTCTCTGCATTTTACTGTTAATTAGTTTGCTTTGTAAGGTTAGATGTGCGGACAGAGCAACTTTGGGAGTGTTTGGCTGCCATCTGTGTGTGCCTGGATCTAACTATGTACAGATGGCCGGTGCATACAGGCAGGTTGCTCCTGGTGGGGAAAAAAAGCAAAAGCACGGTAAACGGTTTTGGTTATTTTAACAAGATTTATGGCTAGACTCACAGGTGACTGTGTAAGCTGTAGTGATAATTGTTGGTCAGCTGTCACAAAAAAAGGATAGTTTAAGGGAAGAGTGTAAGTATATTGCGCGATATTTGTGAATTTCCCTTTTACAATGCACCGACTTATAAAAAATAAGCTTTAGAAAAATAAATAGGGAAGCATGCTCATCTAATCTTGTTACCTTATGATGCCGTACAAAAGCTCAGAAAACTTGGCCAAGTTAACACACCATTAGCTATTCAGTGAACCAGAGAAGTAGAGAAAAAGGCAGAGATTGCAATGTAACTGCATGACAAGGTCACAAAACTTAATCAAATAAGCATGTGACTGACTTATTTATGGTTTTGATTGCAATCAGTCTATTTTATTTAGGAGTCGATTCAACTTTCATATTCAGCACAAGAAACAACTGGGAAAACATTCAAATACTCTTTGCTGATTAAAATGGTGCCTTTAAATTTGGTTTCATCTTATCTGTCATTTTTCCTTCTACTTGTTTTGTCACTTCTTTCGTATGCCTGTAAGGCACCTCTTGCTGGTGGGAAACCTGACCCTGTCGGTTTCAGTTCAGTGCCTAATGCTTTCTGCTGGGTATTATGAATGACCCTCCCACAATTAAAAAAGAGTTAGCCAAATTTTTACTGGCCTACTGCCATGTGGTTTGTGTGAAATTGCAATGGTCAAAAGAATGTGCGCCCAGACTAAAGAAGCAAAAAAAAAAAAAAGTTTAACTTTATTTTCACTGTCTCTGATGAATATGGCAGTCTAACAAAAGAAATAAATCAACGTAATTGTGATGAAAGCTTAATCTTTTAACCTGTAAAGGGGGTTCATTAAGCCCCCTAACTGCCATAACATTGCATACACAACAAACTTTTGACATTATGTATATATATATATGTATACCTGTATGTGTGTGTCAGTGCAATTTCTGTTGTATTTATATTTTTTTTATAACAGTAGCTATATCTTTTAAACTTTATCTAATTTCCTTAATCTAAATATTTTTTCTTAATGGCTATGTGGACTATAGTTTATTAACATACTTTTTAAAATACATTGATATTATTTTATGTTCAATGGCTGTGACAAATCAATTTATCCCGATTGTATAAAGAAAGTAATCTTAGGTCATTATAGCCTAGCTTAGCCTTTGAGTGCTTAGCTTACTAGATGAGAGTTTAGATTTAATATAGTCAAACACAGATATATTAAAATCTATTAATTTGAAAATTTCTAGCCTTTTCTCATACTGACCCTTGAAGACGATTTGCAGTGGATCAACACATCCTTGATAAAAATGTAACGCTTTATTTTGGGGTGTAATGTGAAGCATTAGCGTAGAGTAGCTTATGTGATGTTAGCTTGACTTATATTTAATTTATATTAGCATACTTTAGATTTAAATGTGCTGCAGTGGGGGATCGTCTCTTATGAATTTATAAGAAAAGCTTATTTCATTTCATTTCTTTTCAGATCAGCTAAACCTACCCCTACCCTAATAAGAACCCTTTATACTAATCTCTGTTTTTTCATAATTGTTCAAAATACTGACTTTAGGATGCATAATCAATCAGTTTAGTCACAACCACAAGCTTGTAAAGCAGTGCAATTGCAGCATTAACAATTAAAGCAACCTTTTTTGTGCTTCTTTAAAAAAAATCGCTGAGAATTTCTGAGAAAGCCTGCAAAAAATACGAGGAAAAAAACAACAAACTATCGCTTTGTTCATTTCTCCCCATTGCTTTCTCTCTTTTCTACTCTCCCCAAGGTTCTATTAGGAAATAGATCCCAGGTGTTCGATAAGCCTGTAGTGGACATGACAGCAGTGCAATCAAGTGTATAAATTTAATTGCAGGCTCATTTTGTGCCGTTTATTAGCCGTTTAGGGGCACAACGCTCCACTTGAACCCTGTTATTGCCAGACGGAACAGCTGTTTGGTTCCTTTTGTCTCATAGCATAGTTTTTTTTTAAGTTAAATATTGCATACGTACTCATGTATATACAATGACACAAAAGGGAGAGAAAATGAGCTCAACGACAGCACCCAGTATATGCCGAAATCTGTTTTTAAAGCTCATAGTCAAACAATAACGCAAATTGTGAAACAAAAAAAGACGACATGATTCCTCTGCGCTCCGTTTTTGCGGCTGGACCATGCCACACATCAAGAGGCCTGAAAGACGCACTCGCTCTGGGTGAAACCTTCTTCTGGTGTGACACACCATTAATAAAAAGCCCCCCGAAAAAGCTTCGCTAATTGTTACCATGCTCTCGGCCTCACTGTTCCTATAAATCATCCCGCTAATTGCAACAAATTGTGGCCTGACATTAAGCTATGATTCCGAACTGGCAAATATTCATCAACATTGCAACTGGCTCCATAAAACACAGAGCCCAACCATTTCCCAGGCCTAATATATATCTACCATCTAACTCCCCCATTATTTATGGATTTTTCTTGTCCACAGCGTTTTAAGTGCTGCATGGTGAGTGAATGAGAAGCCATTTTGTTTATTTATTATATCCCTGGATAAAAAAAAAAAGAAAACATGAATCAGTCATATGACCAGCTAAAGCCCTTGTTTTCCCTTTTTTGAGCAGTTGTACTCACTACTCTCTATTGATTACTCTGTTGCTTGTCATAATAAAATTAAGTAAAATTAGCAAAAATGTACTGTATATCTATAAATGTGAATTTCTTTCTTCACTCTCTCTTTCAGTATTTTCTACCAAGTGCTCATTAGTGCTGTGGCTACTTAGGAAGAGCTCGAATCGTCACCGAGCAGTCATATGATGGAGTATTTAACCTCCTGTGCAATGTTTATTTCATGCAGACAAAAAGCGAGTTAAATCACTTTCTCCACGGAGTGACAGTCACCATAACTGTCACTGCATATGATCTATTTGGAGGCCCGATGCATTACCTCTGCTAATGTTTCACCCCAGTTACTGTTCAAAAACAGCAACAGCATGTGTCTAAACTCTGCATAATAGGCCGTCCCCCAGGTGTGCATCAGGAGCTAAAGATGTCAGGGCTAAAGGTCGGGATCTGATTTGTTATGTAGGACTTCACGGGGAATTTTAAAGTGAACTGATCAATTCCACACCACCAACGTGCCCATAAATCAATTTCGGCATCTGGAGAAGAGGAATGCGTTTGTGCACGCGGCGCGCTGGAACGTGCGGACGCACACGCACAACTGGACTTGCAGAGGCGATAGCATAATTAATCATAAATCTCTTTTGGCACTGTGTGAGCGTGTTTTTATCGCCTCGTCTTCGCTTATTAAATTTTCCCTCCCGCTTATCCGTCTGTTTTAAATTGCAGAGGCCCTGGCTGCCTTGATAGACCACAGTAACTTGCCATACCATAGGGATAGAGGTGATTGGCCAGAGAAGAGGGGTAGAAAGGAAAAAAAAAAAAAATTCCTTTTTGACAATGTTAAGCATTGACGGGCTTATTACTGTGTTCTCTGATTTAGCTGGATGTGTTCAAGGATCTTCTCTGTGGTGGAAAAAGGTCAGCTGCTCTTAGTTGTGCTCAACTAGAATACTAATACTGTCCTTATTCAAATGATCTGCTCCAGCGCTTATTAAATTGATGGTCCAGGCGCTCTAATTTAATAGTGTTGCAGTCTAGGAGAGGGACACAGCTGCAGTCACTGGTGAATTAGGTGCTTCTGAAGCAAAGTTCAGGCAGGAGCCCCCTTTGCTTTTGGGATGCATTTTTCCCAACAAATTAGCAGTCAGTGGCGGCGCGCAATTAATTAGTGCAAACCAGGAAAAGCTTGTCCTTTAATAAGGTGCTTTTTTTCTCCCTTACACCTCTCCCACACACAGAAATATCGCTCCCCATCTTGCCATACCTTACTCTCTCCCATAATAGCTGTCTCATGCGCCTCCCTCTCTTTTTCTCCATCTCTTCTCCTGATTTCTTTTTCACTTTAGAAAAAACATAAGGGATGGGTCCATCAAGGGGTTAGTCATTGAATGTAGGTCTATTTAATGTATGTCTGGTTAAAAGACGGTTGCTGTATCAGAATTTTGGCGTTTCATCTGCGATAGTTAGAGCAGGTTTATGCTGCCTTACTAAATGTTTACTTTTGTAAATCCATAGCTTATGGTTGTTTAAAATGGAATTAATAAGCAAAAGGAACTTTGCTATACCCAAATGTGTGGATTTGTTTGCTTTTTGTGTACATTTGTGTTATAAATCTCATAACAGTTCTTTTGCAGAGAATGATTGGGCTTTGTAATATGATTTATGATTTGTAATGTGAGTTTTATCAGACATGGGAATTACACAAAAAAATAAAGATAAAATGTGTAGTGTGATCAAAATGCTTTAATTTAAAACAAACAAAAAGAAATGACAACAATTATTTCAAATGCTGCTAAAATACTCTATAAACGTATAAATTATTTTACTCACAATGATGTCATTTTATGGTTATTTTAATTTTAATTCATAGACTTGAGCAAAGATGAAAGATTTAGTTTTAGTTTTGCCTTTCTTACAACTTTTATAATTAGTATCATTAGATTAATATTTATTTTCTTCCCCCAGTTCATGAGAGAGAGATTCAGGCTGAATCCTTTGGGCATGGGTGTAGGTGTGATGTGCTGCGCGCTCTGCTTCACCTGGCTACTTTGTTGAGTCCCCGCCATAATCGATGCAAGAGAACACATGCTAACTTCAATATTTATAGCTTTGTTACCTCAGAATACATTACACCTCTAAACAAAAGACCTGTGCCGTTGCAACAGATGCTTTTCCTCTTCTCCCAACACTGGTTTCATTTCAACTTGCCGCCAGAGTGGGCAGATGTCTGCAGAAATCCTGGAACTTACGCTTTGCTCCTTTAACTCAGAGAATAGACTTTAAAATACTTCTGTTAATCTATGAATCCCTGAATGGCTTAGCACCTAAATAAATCACAGACTTGTTATCAGTGTATCAACCCTCCAGACCCCTCAGGTCTTCTGACTCCAGCCTTCTCTGCATATCTAGAACCAGAACCAAACATGGAGAAGCAGCATTTAGTTCCTATGCTCTACTTGTCTGGAACAAACTTCATCAAAGCTGTGATAGTGCTGAAAGCCTGAGTTCTTTTAAATCAAAAACACATTTAGCCTTTGACTGTTTTAGTTAAACTGTTTACTGAAACATCATTAGTTTACATTTGTTGTCCAACTGTTTTTAATATTTGCTTTTAGTTTCCATTTTCCCATGTTTTATTTTGTTTCAATGTCTTTACATTTTAATCCAACTGTTTTTATTCTGTTTTTATTTTCCTATGTTTTAATCATGTAAAGCACATTGTGTTGCCTTTGTACTGAAATGTGCTACACAAATAAATTATCCTTGCCTTGTCTTTAAGAGACTTCCCACTCCAGGCTTGCCAAAGTGTAATTTTAAAATATTGTCCCCTTTATACAAGGGATGGGTGGTGTTCTTTCAGCTACCACATCTTGACTGTCCACCTCTTCTGACACCACAAATAATTCCCAGCCAAAAATACAAATGTACTCTAACATATGAGATTAGCTATTTTTAGCACACATTTGGTTACCCCGATAAAGGAGAAACATATTTTTTTACTTAAAGTAAAAAAAAAAGAAGAACCAAAAATGGCAGTTCTTAATATACAACGTGTTCTGGCATATTAACATGGTCTGTTTAACAAAGACTGTAAGCTTGATTTGATTTAAATAACCTGTGAAATCCTGCACTTAATTTTCTTTTTTTTTGCATGAGACACTGAAGGCGTGTACATATACAGTGCTCATCTTAACAAATCCCAATAGAAGTTTGTTTTTCAATAACAACAGAGCAATTATTTGACTATGTCAGGGCTCAGCAGGCAGAGCCGTGCAGCCTTGCCAGTTAAGCCTCCAGTTTAACTAAAAGTTACTGAATTATTCTATCAGCAGCTTGTGAGGTTAAGGAATGAAGGGTTTCTACTAAATTTTATGACTACTTTCAAATGGACCACTTGATCAAAAGCCAAATGAAGTCTGATGATGACACGAGTAAAGTGACACCGTTGTTATAACAGGTGTTATTTCCTAGAAGCTGTGCACATGTTCCTCTGGTCAAAACTCCTTATCACTGTCCTGTTTAAAGCTAGCCTGAATGCTGAACATGGAGTACAGTATGCCATAAATAAGGGTGGTAGAGCTCTATCGGTGCTGACAAAGGTCTGTTTCCTTGTACTCACACACACAAGCATGAAGCCTGGCCCAGTGCCTGCTTATTACCCCCCCCCCCCCCCCCCCCCCCCTCCTTTCTGGCGTAATAGACTCTAGTGAAGCCAGTCAGCATTGTTGTTTTGAGATTGATGTGACCTTGATACCATTTAGTTCAGTGATTTGTTTATTGCCACTTATTTTGATGCGTGTGAAAGCGAGCCTTAAAAGCCAGAGACAAACACAATCATTCACACAAACATGCACACACGTGCACACAGTGAGGAAGATAAAGTTGGGGGGGGGGAAAACAGCTAAAGAGATGAAAGGGAAGAAAAAGTAAAGGAGATGGAGTAGAAGAGATATACTCCTGGGGCAGATTACATAATACATCATTCACAAACCATTGTTGCCAATATGTCTTTCATACTCCTTAAATTGCTGTTGCCATCACAAGGCTCCCTCTGTGCTTTGACAAATGCATCACAATACACACAAACATATTGTATTCTCTCTCCGTACAGTTTGTGTACAGTTAGTGGAGTCTATCACATGCCTCCTGGGATGCTGCTGAGCGCGGAGAGAAAAGCCGGTGTCGAGCAGGAGTACTGTACGGTATTGATGGAGCTATGTTTCTGTTAGGCAGTGAAAACAAAGTCTCCCTGATGCACAGCGGAGTGTAGGGGGATCAATAGATGGGGAGCGCTTCATTTCCTCGGGCTTCCACTGAAGAAACGCTCACTGATGTGTCAGGGCTGCCGCAGCTGTTGCTTTGACACCGACGAGATACAAACCACCGCGCCGCACTGTTTGAGGATAGAGACGGAGACACACGCAAATACATGTACGCACGCACACACACACACACACACACACACACACACACACACACGCGTTCCGGATGGGAGTATGCACACAGCATGATGAAGGAAAAGGGAAAAAGAAAGGTCAGTGTTGAGTCACATTGTGCTGCATTATAATAACAAGAAACAGACATGGAGCGATGTGAAAAGGTGGGTTTAACTGACACAAGGGATATAACAAGACATAAGCCTGAGTGATGGGGAAGGGAACGGCCAATGTGCAGGATGGAACGAGACACGTGACCGTGTGCTGGGGGAAGAGTTTGGCTGGCGCGTTGGATAACGCGGGGCCAGAGCCTGGGGCGACCAGGGAGAGTGGAGAGCCCAGCTGTCACCTCAGTCAGCCCCTTCTCTGGGGGCAACTGTCAATCAGCAGCCCCTTATATCGCTCCGTCATTGAAGCTAATTGCTATTGTCACCCCAAGAGACCCAGAGGATGCCATTGCAAGTGCAATTGCCCTTTTGGACTGACAACACGGCTTCCAAACACGAGATGAAGGAGATGCAGGATATCCAGAGAGTATAATCAAAGGTGAATATGGTAGAGTATTAATAAAGCGTTGCAAAAATTAAAGGCGGGATCACAAACAAATTAAACCAAAACAGCATACGTCCTGCCCCGCAGAGTAAATGCTGAGGGTATGCGGCGGTTTGGCTGAGCTCAGCAACACATTTATATGCATGGACGTAGACGCAGGCACACTCTTTCTTACATACTCTCACACAGAGTTCCTCACACATATGCGCCCAATAGACCTAATGAAAGTAAGATGGATGCCTTTCAAGAGATGGTTGGCTGTGTTATTAATTGCTGTCTGTCCCCTCCCACTGATAATGATGGCCTGTATCCTGGCGAAATTGCAGGGAATAGATTTTATTTGGAAGGATTATTTATTGTCCTTCTCATTGGAGGAGTGGTGTGTTTAGGAAAGTGAGGGTTTAAATAATGGCCTGCGTGAGATAAGTCCTCTGGTTAATTCCCTTGCTGCTTCTTCTTTCTGTGGCACCTCATGAAGCATCCCTCTCACATTAGGCAGATGCTTGCCCTGCAGACTCTGGGACCTCAGATTGTGTGTTCTATTCACAAATATAAAAAAAATATTGGTCATTATGAATGCTTCTAATATAATTTCAAGTATACACCCAACACCTGTTCAGATATAGTCATATTCAATACATTTCAAGTTAATTTGTTTCAGTAACTCAATCCTTTAAGTCCACTGACAAGACAATGTTAGTTTTGCACTCCACAGTCATGTCTTGTATGATAAAAAAGGAAAACACTGGTAAAAGAAAGCCATGGCAAAAAATAAATAAAAAAAGACTGCGCAGCACCTTGAACGCACCGTCACTTTGGGAACCATGGTATGGCAGCATCATGCTGTGGTAATAGTTTTTCTTCAGCAGGGACAATGAGGATGGCCATAGTTGATGGAGAGATGGATTTAGCAAAACAGAGAGCAATTCTGGAAGAAAACCCGTCAGAGGCTGAGTGGGGCTAACACAAATTCAGTCCAAGAATGTTATTCGCAAAACATTTTAAAAACATGCATCGTATTTCTTCCAGTCTACACTTTATGCACCATAATTTGTTGTCTTGTCACATGCTGGTCCAAGATACATTAAAGTTAGTAAATGTGTGGAAGATCTTGCCAAGCGCTCTATACGTGCAGTCTCATCTTTGGGGTGTACTTAACATGTTGCACAAAGCATCAGTGTTTTTTTTTTTACAAGTGGACAAGCAGATGCACAGCAACTATTACAGAAACAATTCTAGTTCTGTTGCAGGTTGTGCTCACAGAAACAAAATATGCTTGTCAAAGGAGACATAGGAACGAAAAAGGAAAAATAAAACAATAAATAACACCCACGTGTGTTCCAGGATGGTTGTCTGCCATATTTTCTCATTTGCTTCCCTTCTCTCTGTGGAGTGCAGAGGGACAGCATTATCATATGATAACACAGCCCTCCCTAACCTCCAATCCCACCGCACTCTCGCAACATATAAATCAGGATGCTTGGTGTCATGGCGGCTGGAGGCGGGGTAGCTGTGGTGACATGGAGGATTCTGGTGTGGGTGTGAAATCACTTGACCCCCCAGCATTAACCTTTCTGAGAGAGAACGGCCGCTGCTCTCCCCTCAGCAGGCTAGGAACAAAAGAGGCCTGGTATTGATTAAAATCTGCGGCGCACACTTTGTATTAAACACTGGCTTAGACGCCCATGTTCCCCAAACAGCTCTTAACTCAACGCTGCTACAACCTTCCCTCGCATGCACGCGCACCGCCAAGTTACAGAATGTGCTTCTCTGCTGCCAGCATGTCTGACTGGACGTACACGGGCAGAAAACACGGCAAGCTATTGACTCGGATGGCACAAGAGCAAGGCAGATCGTTGCTTTAGCTTAGGGTGCCAAAGGTCACAATAAATGATAGAGAAAGAGAGAGCAGGGAAGGTCCGGGTCTCCAGGGTGATCAGTGTTTTGTCATCTGGAGCGATGTTTACTTTTTCTCAGCGCAGGTTCTCCTCCCTTCATCTCCTCCCCATCCTCCGGATCAATACTCTGCATCCACAAAGGTCCAGGAGAAGGCATACGAGCATGTGAGTCAGTCAACACTTACTGAGCTAAAGGCAATGGAGGCTGAAATCTCCCAGGGTACAGCTCGTGTTCCATCACCTTTCCTCCCACTTTACCAGATCTGTGTGGTGTGAGATGCAGAGTTTATGTAACGTAGGTGGAAGGCAGAATTATACAGCGCCTTGGAATAGTATTCACATCCCTTTCACAGTTTTACACGTTCAACCACAAACTTCACTGTATTTTATTGGAATTTTATGCGACAGACCGACACATAGTAGTGGATAGTTTAAGGAAAAAAGTGCAATGGAAATTAAAATGTGGTTTTCAAAACCAAAGTGTGTGATCAAAACTGAATTTGTGCCAGCTGGCCAAATGCAATGCACTACATATAGCAGGTCAGTCTGAAAACGCCATCCCAGCAGGGAAACATGGTGGTGGAGACATCATGTTGTGGGGATGTAGCGATTCCTTCATCCAATCGTCTATTGGGGTCTGCTGGTGGTGAGAAGCGTGGTATAACCTGGACAGCTCGCTAGTCCATCATAGATTGTTTAGTTCAGTTTATTATTCAAATTAGTGGGAACTTTTAGTATTATTATTATTATTATTATTATTATTATTATTTTTATCTGACAAAACCAAGCAGATTGCATCAAATCATTGACTTGAAGCATTCCCTCCTCTCGGGGGAGCATTTAGCGACAGAGGACAGTCGCAAGCGTTGTGCCGTTGACTTTGTAGAACGAAGAAAAGTGAAAAGGGTAATGGCAGCCGTAGCTCCGTTAGTGGCTTCATCTCGGAGAGAAACACAACTGAGCAGATAAGCCCTGGGCAAGTTTTCTAGTCTAGAGGATGAAAGAGAGCACATGCAGTTAGTTGTAGTAAAAGCTCAGCCAGTAGCTCTGTCCATGAGAGAATCAGGGTTAACTGTTAACTGGAAGACAGGGCCATGTGTGTCTTCTGTGGAGGGAAAATGTGAAGTCGTTGGTAGCTGTAGCTCAGCGGTGGGCTCCCCTCCAGGACGGCATCGGAGCTAAACAGAATGCCAGGCCACGATGTAGCTACTTTGAAGAAAGAAAAACAGAGATAACATAAAGTTAATAATTTAAATGACAGCAAACAATGCAAATTGGAGAGTAGTTGAGTAGTAAAATGTGGTGTAGTACCGTACTATAAGCGGATCAGTGTTGATGAGAAGATGAATAGAGGAAAACGCAGGGCATTCCTGGAAGAAAACCTGTTAGAACCTGTTAGAACCTTTTAAAACGCAGCAAAAGGCCAGAGACTTGGGCACTCAACTTCTAGCAGGATATTGACCCTAAGCATACAGCCAGAGCTACTATGGAATAGACTAAATCAAAGCATATTTGTTTTTGAAATACCTAGTTATAGTACGGACCTAAATCTAAATGCGAATTAGAGACGAGGCTTGACAATTGATGTTTATAGACGCCCTGTGTGGAATCTGACTCATCTTGATCTATATTGTGGCTTTGCTGTCTCCAGATGTGCAAAAGGACATCCCAAAAGACTTACACCTGTAGCTGCAGCAAAATCTGCGTTCTGGTGAGCTGAGAACAAATGCATGCCATATATTTTATTTATGCTTTTTGTGAAACACTTAAGAAAAATAACGGACTTCTTAAAAAATTCTTTCAAAACGTTGTCTAAAACCCGACACAATCAGCTATCAATCTGCTATGGCAGACAATGAATCATAATGGATTTTACTCACAATCATCTTCTTTTTGTAAAATTATTTGAGCTTAAGATTAAAATAGACATTTTATGTACAAGGGGTGTTAAAATAAAAATAAATACATTAACTGAGTTATAGAAGCAGCAAATATTTTCTCCCATCTTCTGTAATTTGTCAAAATTTGCTTGCAATTAAAATAGACTGTTAATTGATTCTGTTTTTTGGTGCTCAAATATATAATTTTTTTTCTCCTTGGTTCCTTTAGAACCATATCACAGCGCTGGAATGCGGGTGTCATAAAATAAATACCAATCCTGCATACATTTGTGTGAGTTGTCTGGACCACCTGCAAAACCAAACAACATTCTACATCAAGTTCTTTGTGAGACGTGCTTTGTGAACCTCAGATCTATCACACACGAGCCACAAAAAGCGAAAAAAACAAACAAAAAAACAACGTTCCACCCTATAATGGTGAGCAGGAGTTGAACAATAAAATGCATTCAGCTCCTCAGACAAGCTCCACTAGCCTTACAGGCATACTTCTCTCTGTAAGGCTGCCCTTTGATTATAAATGGTCCATCACGAGGCTGTTAGTTCATTTAAAGGCGACGGTAACTGTGCTCCACACACCTTAACCTCGGATGCAGGACGGGGGTCGCTTTTCACGGGGAACGCCAGCATCTGTTCCAGGAAGTGCCCGTCTCGTTCAGGCCTAATTGTCGTTCCTCCATGAGAAGGCTGGTAAAGCGAGAGCGGTACGGTGGGGTGGTGGTGGTGGTGTTGGGGGCTGTCACGTTCCCGTCACATCCCAATGGTCCGGTAAATAGAGCGTGTGAGAGTCCCCCCCCCCCTCCTCCTAAGTTACTGACGGACGAATGGCCTACCCTCCCTCCTCTTTCCCTCCTCCATCCTCCTTCTCCTACAATTTCTTAGCTTTCCCGGCCCCTTATTTATCTCTACTCTGTCATGTTCTTCACACGACTAGAAAATAATTAATTACTGCACCCTGTGATGATTTATGATATTACTGACATAATTAATGATACACATCAATTTTCCTGCTTAATTGAAGGGGGCTGCGTCGATGGCACCGAGAAAGGCCATCGTCTTGAAAATGTGAAAAAAAAAAAAAAACGTTCTACACTTACTCACATCGCCCTGAAATGACTCCCGCTTCCCTTCAGCCACTTGTTCCTGTTCTTTCAAATCCCGACTTCTCCTCCAGAGGCTGAGTGAAACTTGAAAGCCGGACAGTTGTATTCACATGTAGATCTGCATCCATACACGTCTCCCCCTTGTTGTGTATGGGTGTTTGCGTCTGAACCCCATAATGGCCTCTATAAGCATGTCTTGGTATACAGCGTTATATGATTCATGAAGATGCGTGTGGGGCATGTGTAATTCCATCTCTACCCTAAGGACGAGAGACAACAAGGTAGAGCATGAATATTTGATTTGCCGAGGAGAAGCTATAGGATCTATGCACAGCATTTTAAGCAGATGACCACAGAATGCCCCCTTTTAGAAATCTACACATTTAGATTAGCTTTCATAAGGTTTTTTTTTAATTGTATGTCCTACTTATCTGTAGCTCTTTTTAATGCACGTTTTTTTTGTATTTTTCTGGCATAATTCTGCTCGTATTGAAGGGATCTGTGTGCTTTCGGAATTTCTGTTGCTATTCCGTGAACGCGGTCCACTATTTTATACCTTTCTACCATACCTGTAATTAAATATTTTTCTGTACTGATATGTCAACCCTGTTTTACACCTTATTCTGTTCATATTGTGAAAATTATCTGATTACAGAAGCGTATATAAAGAATTCTTAAACGTTTTTCACTTTTTTTAAGGTAAATAGTCAAATTTTCCTCTTCTGGAATTTGTACCTAAGATTTCAGTCATTGTTACTTGAGTTGAAAAAAAAAACCCACAGTTCATACTAAACTAAACAATTAGATGTCAATACTTGGC